>NC_142008.1:244820-519820 GCF_049901715.1 Pseudonaja textilis
CCGAGGGGGGCAGGGACTGGGGGCGCTTGGTTGGGTGATCTCCTTGAGGCACCTGAGCAGGCCCTGGAGGGGGCTTCCGGACCCCGCCTCTGGGCCAAGAGAGAAACACCATCCTGCCATTAGCTAAGGCCATGGTGGGATTCAAAAAAAATTACTACCAGTTCTGTGGCCTGGTGGGCGTGGCTTCGTGGGCGTGGCAGGGGAAGGATACTGCCAAATCCCCCTTCCCTCCCCACCCCACTAACCTGCTTTCCAGCTCCGTTCTCCTGTGCAGGGCAACCAAAGGAGACCCAGCCGATCAGCTGGGACTCAGTGGGAGGCAGAGAAGAGATGGGGTTGGTGGAGCCAGTCAGAGGCGGCATTGGCCGGTTCTCCCAATTACTCAAAATTTCCGCTAACGGTTCTGCAGAACTGGTCTGAACCGGCTGAAGACCCCCTCTGGCTAAGGCAGATTACAATCCACTCCTGCCCCCACATCAAATCCTTCCCGGACAACTTTGCCCAGTATGGCAGAAAAACACACTGGCATCTTCTCCCATCCAAAGGGAAGTGGAATTGGAACTCGGGGCAATGGCAGATAGAGCTGGGAAGTGCTCATCCCCATCTTCTAATAGCAGCTCAGAATAGAACCGGGAGGGGGGATCCCTGGGGGTCTCTGAGCGGGATGGTTTACTTGCAGATGTTTCACGATCCAACTAGGGAACATCATCAGGGCTAGAAGGAGTTGATTTTCCAGAAAGGAGGAGGAGGAGGAGGAGGAGGAGGAGTCCCAAGTCCCATCAACAGTCCCAGCTGAGGCTGCCCACCTTTGCCCCCAGGCTGTGGTTGGATCTGCTCTTCTCCCGGACTCCAGTCCGTGTCTCCTTCAGGTGTCCCATCCTGGGAATTGATGGCTCAGGGGGCTGAAACATGTTGGGGTCTGGACTGGTGCTGTGCCTCTTGGGCTCTTCTGCCACTCACGGGTGAAGATCTCGTGGACAAGAACTGCGCCGAGAAGGTGAACAACATAGGGTAGATAACTACCACAGTTGGACACCCCAAGTTTCACAGATGGTTCCTTACTCCAGAAATCACTCAGAGGTTATTTTAAGAGTGGAGGAGATCTGAGAAGGTTCTCCAGCTACTCCTCTGATGGGTAGACAGTATAAGTCATCACACTTGGCTTGGTCTGACTTCTCCTGACCTGGTTTGGTTAACCTTCCAGGCAGTGAGAGTCCTTGATCGTGAGTGTCAACTCGTAAAGCATTCCTATGCCTGTTTTCGAGTTGCCATAAACAAAGCGGCGGGTGGGGAAGGAAATCTGAAGGAGCATTATGGCAGTTTAAAACCTGAAGTACATTCCACCCTTTATCTGACAAAGATTGTAGCTAGGCTACGGATCTTCTGCCCAAGAAAATCCTTCATTGGTGAATGTGCTTCATTAGAGAATCTGATTTATGACACACCCAGGGAGGAGGGGGGAACAGGGTTCACAGGTGACTGTGAATTACTTACGACAGAGTTGGCTTCATTTAGATTAATGCCGGCATGTTTCTCCTAATAAATCTTTTGAATTCTTTTGAAGCTTGGCTTGAGGCTCATGATTTAATTAGGGCAATCGCTGGAACCCTGACAGTGAGACATTCAATTAAGTTTCCTTCTGGAAACTTCCTTCTCCTCACTCTACTTTAGGCTATCTGAGATTTCCCCATCGTTATCCAAGGGGTCCAATGCGATACCAAGGAAGGAACAAGGGGGCCACCAAGAGCCGACCAAGATCTCCTGGGCCCTGATAATCTGCTCCTTCCACTGGAGGTTTTCAAGGAAAGATTGGATGATTGAACATCTAGGATGGAAGAATGACCTCCTGCCTTGGAGCTGGTCTAGAAGACCTCCAACGTCCCTTCCTGCTCTAGGATTCCATCATCTATACTTTGTCCTTCCTGCTCTCCCCCATGGAGCCCTTGAAGTACTCCAAAGAATTGTCCCTCTCCCAGCAAACCAGGATCCTCCAAGATCCTGATTTAAGGTGCCCGCAGAGGTCAACTCATTGTCCTAAAAGTCGCCTCCGTGTTACATACGTGTGGAAGGTGGCCCATCTTCCCTTGCTTCAGATGATCTGGACATCACGTTCTGCCGAGCTCTGGAGCATCTTAGAGGATGGGTGGACGGGAACATCCGCTTGACATCTGCAGTGTCCTTCGCATCGTTCTGTGGGTGACTAAGGAGAGAGGCTTCATCACCCCCGTTGGCAAAGTTGGCCTCTTGCGTGGAGGACAACTGCTCTTCCTCTTCTGCAGGACGTTGGGTGGATGGACGCTTCCTCTTGGGCTCCATTGTCACCTTCCGTCCCACAAGGGCATCCCTCTCGGATCCTATGTAGAAAACCGAGAAGCCACGTTAACTGGAAGTGTCCAAGATGCAAGGTCTCATGTCTCATATTCTGCACTCGAGAGGTATTGATTCAAGGCTTGTCTGGACCGTGGTTCCCCCAACCGCCCGAGCTACGGCCTGCTACTGAGTTGCGGCATGTTCTAAACCGGTCTGCACAAGCATTGGAGGACCGTGCGCACAGCTCCGATTGTGCAAGTGGCAGGCATGCCTGCCGCTTTTTACAAATGGAGCTGAGCACATTCGCGCTTCCTCTTGGCCTCCGTCATCACCTTTGGTCCTACAAGAACATTGCTCTCGGATCCTGGGAACGGGTGTAGAAAGTCGAGAACCACGTTAACTGAACCTGTCCAAGAAGGGAAGATCTCCGCTCTGGACGTGACAGGAGATCTTTGATTCGAGAGGTTCATCTGGACCAGGGCCCCCCACTGCCCTCGCCACGGCCTGATTACTGGGCCACAGCCCGTTCTGAACCGGTCAACACAAGCGTTGGAGAACCACGCGCACAGCTCTGATTGTGCAAGTGGCAGCACTTTGACGGAAAACCGTCCCTTCTTCCTCCTCCCTGCCACCACCACCGCGGGTCCACAAAGCCAGAAGGGTTGGGGGAACTACGGATCTGGTCAGTTTTTATTCCCGCTCCTCTCAAACACCCAGGACCCTCCCCAAACCCACCTGGCAACTGAGGCCGACCTTGGCTCCCGTCCCACCAGGTGGAACTTCCTGGGCTCTGCTGGTCCCTTTCCGTTTCACTGCAGCTGGAGGAGGAGGAAGAGGAGGAGGAGGAGGAGGAGGAGGAGGAGGAGGGGGAGGAAGAGGAGAACGCGCTCGGTGAGTTGAGATAACTTGGCCGTTGGATGGGGATTTCCTTCAGGCAGTTCATCAGCCGGTGGAGGGGAGAATTTTCGGCAGCTTCTTCCGAAGCAGAGGCGCATGGCGGCGGAAGGTTCCCTGCGGGGAAAGAGAGAGAGGTGGACCTATGCTGGTTCTGAAAAGGATGAAGATGGGTCACTTGACTGCGTATCGAACTGTGTACTCTCCAAAACGTTGGTCTAACCTGGCACAGCCCCACAACCACCTCATAAAGAATTCTTATCTCTATCATCTACTGATTGATTTCTGTCTGTCTCTCTGACTGATCTAATAATCCATCCACCGTATCTATCACCCGTCAATCCATTCATCCATCCTATCTATTCATCCATCCATCCATTGTATCTATTCTTCAACCCATCCATTGTGTCTATTCTTCAACCCATCCATTGTATCTATTCTTCAACCCATCCACCATATCTATCATCCATCAATCCATCCATCGTATCCATTCATCAATCTATCCATCATATCTATTATCCACCAATCCATCCATCGTATATATCACCCATCAATCCATCCATCCATCGTATCTATTCGTCAATCCATCCATCATATTTATCATCCATCAAATTTATCATCCATCAATCCATCCATCCTATTTATCATCCATCAATCCATCCATCAAATTTATCATCCATCCATCAATCCATCCATCATATCTATCATCCATCAATCCATCCTATTTACCATCCATCAATCCATCCATCATATCTATCATCCATCAATCCATCATATCTATGATCCATCAATCCATCCATCCTATTTATCATCCATCAATCCATCCATCCATCGTATCTATTCGTCAATCCATCCACCATATCTATCATCCATCAATCCATCCACCATATCTATCATCCATCAATCCATCCACCATATCTATCATCCATCAATCCATCCATCGTATTTATCATCCATCAAATTTATCATCCATCAATCCATCCATCCATCGTATCTATTCGTCAATTTATCCAGCGTATCTATCATCCGTCAATCCATCATATCTATCATCCATCAATCCATCCATCATATCTATTCATCAACTAATCCATCATATCTTGCTATCATTCATCAAACCATCCATCCGTTGTATCTATAATCTATTTCCATCCATCATATGTATCTATCATCCATCATCCTACCTACCTACCTATCTAAATCCCCAGCAGGGAATTCTAGGAGTTGTAGTCCATATATCTGAAAGTAGCTAAGACTGAAATGTCGGTTTGTTGCAGCCCCGAGGGTTGAGGGAGACGGCTTGAAGGCAACTGCAGAGGAATTCCATCTTCCTGCCCACATATCCAAGCTTGATTCTCTAGAGAAGTGGTGACCAACCGGTGGGCTGCGGCCCACTGGTGGGCTCTGAGAAAATTTTAGTGGGCCACAGAGAAATCTCACCCCCAGAGGATGGGAACCCAAGCCCATATGGCCCGCGGAAACCCTCCCTGCCTACTCACTCCTTACCCGGCAAACTTGCTATTTTTCTTTTTTCCGACCATCAGCTGTTCTGCTGTGCCGGGAGATTTAGATTAGCTAGGAAGCAGGAAATGGTTGGATTTCTTGCTTTCTAGCTAGTCTTTAGATCTTCGGCTCTGCTTTTAAGCACAGCCAAACCTTCCTTAGGACTGAAGCTTCTATTATTCAGTGCAGACTCACGGCAAGCAAATTTTATGTGACAGACTCAAGTAGCCGATGGCAGATAGATAGATCACTGAATGATTCTGTGAACAACTCAATCTGCCTGCCTGCTTTGCCTGATTTGGGGTAAAAGTTCCTCTTTTTTTAATAAAAAATTCAATATTTATACAAATATTTATACAAATATTTATAATATTTACATATAAGCCATGCCCAGCCAGTCACATGGCCAAGCCACCCCCACAAATTAGGCCACGCCCACAGAACCAGTTAGTGATCCCTGGGATTTAAAATTATGAGTTTGGTGGTCCCTGAGGTCCAAAAGGCTGGCGGTCCCTGCTCTAGAGCAAGGGGGTCTTCAAACTTGGCAAGTTTTCAGCCTTGTGGACTTCAACTCCCAGACTTCCTGAGATTAACCATGACCGGAGGAGGAATTCTGGGAGTTGAAGTGCACACAAGTCTTCAAGCTGTCCAGTTTGAAGACCCCCCTGCTCCAGAGTCATCACTGAGGACTTAGAATCTCGGTGCTAACCATTAGGCCAAAGCTCTCCACGACTTCTGGAGCCCGGCCTTCCCCCAGTTTCCCTCTTATACCTGCAGGCCACGGCCTTGGAGAGCGGGCCTCTTCCGTTCCCATCCACTTCGGAGTGCAGATGCCGCGCCCTGAGGGGCCAGGAGCCGCGAGGAACTCTCTGCGTGGGGCGATCTCTTTCAGGCATTTCTCCAGGCCCTGAAGCGGTGGGACCCTCGCGGGGCTCCCTCCTGTTTTGCAAAAGGTGAGTAGTTACTACAGTCTGCAGTCCACCCCTTACCCCCACAGTGCTCGGCTTTCGCAGGGTGTCCTCAAGTCGCGACAGATCATTTCGCAACTGTTCCAAGTGATCACAGACCACCACTCCTCAAAGGAGTCTGTTAGATGATACGCAGATGACAAAGAGAGAGAGAGAGGGAGGGAGGGAGGGAGGGAGGGAGGGAGGGAGGGAGGGAGGGAGGGAGAATGAATGAATGGAGGGATGGATAGATAAGACAGACAGATAGACAGCAGAGAAAGATGAGATAGAAAGAGAGATGAAAGAGAGATATGATGGATGGATAGATTAGATAGATGAGAGAGAGAGAGGATGGATGGATGGGTGGATAGACAGAGACAGACAGACAGACAGACAGATAGATAAATAGACAACAGAGAAAGATGAGAGAGAGAGAGTGATGAGAGAGAGGTGAAAGAGATATGGAGGGATGGGTGGATAGATAGATAGATAGATAGATAGATAGATAGATAATGATTAAGAGAGATGATGGATGGGTAGGTGGATGGATGGACAGACGGACAGCCAAGAAGGACTGAAACTGAGCTCAACTGGATCCTTCCTTCCCCTTCCCCCATAGACACCGTGGGGGCAGAACCGAGAATGGGCCACCCCAGAGGAGCATTCCCAGAAGGCTGGACTTCTCCCTCCCTTTCCCAACCGTCAAAGCATCCCACTGGGGAGCGTGGGGCACGGAGCTACCTCTCACCTCCCTCCCTCCTGGCCCACGGCGCTGGCTCCGGCGTCCACTGCCGGAGTCTGTCCGGCGAGCTGTGCATGGAGGACGTGATGGCCGGGGACCATCGCTGGTTCTGGATGTCCTTCAAGCACTTCTCCAGGCCTTGCAAAGGGGTGCCGCTTTGACCAAGTCCTACACAATGGGGGTTCTTAGGTCAACATGGCAACCGGGAGCCCACCAGACCTGAGCCCTCGCAACCCTCTCACCTTCTTCCCTCCTGGCCTCTGCATTGGCCCTGGCGGCCATCTTTGGAAACCATCTGGAGAGCGGCTAGCGGCTGGCGAAGAAGTCCAGCTGGGGGAACCCAACAGGGTCTCCTTGAGCCCCTTCCCGAGGCTTTGCAAAGGACTCTGGGCTTGGCCGAGCTCTGTAGGAGACAGGGAGGTGAACAGGCCAAACTACCACGGCCAAGACGAGTGGTGAAAGACCCCCCCCACCGAGCTTGATCGTGAGGACTTCTGAGTTGCTACACCGTCATCCCTGCTCGAGATCCCAACCGCAACCCTTGGCCCGAGGAGATATTCTTCCAAGAGACGGACACCAAGACGTCTCAGCTCTTGAAGGATCAGTGTCTACCTTGCTATCCTGAGGCCCAGAAGAATCTCACCATCTTCCTTCCTCCTCCCTCTGGCAGGTTCCGGAGTCCACCAGGGAAGACAATCCGGGGAGTTGCTGACCGACAAGTTGACAGCAGGGGACGCAGGCTGGATGTGGGCGCTTGGAGGACGCTCCTTTGCGACCCCAAGATCTGCGAAGCGAGGAACGGAGGAAGATCAGCAGAAGAGCCACTGAAGGAGGCCTGGGGCCAATGGGCGTGGAGTCCAGGCTCAGGAAAGGGACTTCCTTAGGGGGCTCCTGGGCAATCAACCTAGCCTACCTCACAGGGCTGGTGTTATAGGGGAAAACACCAAGGGGATCGTTGTTCCTGGAGGGAAGCTAGGGTAGATATCCAGCAGCAACTGAACAGACTCGGTGGACAAGTCCTTCCAACATGGTCGTCCTTCGAAGGAGTGAACCAACCCTGATGGCTCTGTTTTCTCCTAAGCCCAAGGATTAATTGTGTGTGTGTGTGTGTGTGTGTGTGCGTGTGCGTGCTGGCCGAGGGTCAATCACCAGGAGACGGTGAATTCTAGTCCCGCCTCAGGAATGAAGACCGGCTGGGTGATTTGGGGCTAATCACTAGGAAACGGTGAGTTCGAGGCCAGCCCCTCTTAATAAATTAATAATAAATTATTTTTAAAAAAATAATAAAGGCAGGATAGATGGATGGATGGACGATAGATGGATGGGAGAGAATAGATGGACAGATAGATACATAGATATAGACAGATTATAGATGGATGGATGGAAAAAAGATAGATGGATGGATAGACAGACAGACAGACAGACAAACAGACAGATCGATGATAGACAGACAGATACAGATGATGGATGGATGGATGGATGGGAGATGATAGGTAGGTAGATAGGTAGATAAAAATGGATGTGAGAGAGGATAGATGGTAGAGATAAAGATGGATGGATGGATGGGAGAGAAGATAGATAGACAGACAGATAGACGGACGATGATTGATGGATGGGCGAGAATAGATATAGATAGATAGATGGATGGATGGATGGATGGATGGATGAATGGATGGATGGATAGATAGAGGGATAGATAGATAGATAGATAGATAGATAGATAGATAGATAGATAGATAGATAGATAGATAGATGGATGGATGGATGGATGGATGGATGGATGGATGGATGGATGGAGGGATAGATAGATAGATAGAGGGATAGAGAGATAGAGGGATAGATAGAGAGGGATAGAGAGAGAGAGGGGAGAGAGAGAGAGAGAGGGATAGATAGATAGACAGACAGACACAGATGATGGATGGATGGATGGATGGAGAGGAGCCATTGAACAAGCTGGATCTTCAAGGCTTCTCCTCTTGATGGATCTGACCTTCCTGTCCCGCCACTGTCTCCCCTTTGCGCCCCGCTGGCTCTCTCTCATGGGGCCTGTTGTCGTATCCCTGGGGCAGGAAGGACTGCTGAGCCGGCTTTTCCCCGAGACGGGCTTCTGATCCTTGGGAAGGACAAGCATCGGATGGTGGGCCTGGCAAGAGACAAAGGAAGGAAGAGGCCGGCAGGCCCTCTGGGAGGCTGGAGCCGGGGGGGGGGGGGCAAACACAGCTTTCCCACCATGGTGCAGGAGGCCAACTAGGCAACGTCCACCCAGCAACCAGGCAGAGAACCAGTCGCTGAAACTTTTCGAAGCCCACTCCTGGACCTAGGATTGCTTTCGAGCTCCGGTTGAAGAGGCTGCTCCCAAGGTCGCTTACAGGACCCTCCCCTCTCAACCCCGGGCTCTCGGGAGCTTCCATGTCTCTCGCGGGGAACCAAAGATTAAACCATCCTGGTTTACAGATCAGCAACTGCCCGTGGGATGGGATGGGGATGATGGGAGTTTGAAACACAACATCTGGGGAAGAGTGAGATGCGTGGCTGGGGCTGAAATTTGGAGAGGTGGGACGGAGTGAAGCTCCGTAAGTAGGTTTGAAGTAGCTTGGAGTCCCCCAGACTTGGTGAATTGATGGCGAGTGGACTTCAACTCCCAGAATTCTCAGCAATGGCTACTGTGGAATTCTGGGAGCTGAAGTCCACCTTCCTGGAAACTGTTATAGTTGGGGAACCCATTCATTGTCTGGTTCATCATGTTCTCCTAACTCCTGGCCTACCGAAGCGTCCTCGTCTTCCTCCTCTTCGTCTCTCTTTCTCCCCCGTTGCTCCTTGTTTGGCCGGCAAGATTTTGGGAGGAAGCGGTCTGGGCACAGGGATGTCCTTCAGGCAGTTGAGCAAGCCGTGGAGAGGACTGGTGGCCGGGCTCCACTCTGGGAGAAGGAGGGAGAAGGGGGAGGGGGAGGGGGAGGGGGAGGAGGAGGAGGAGGAGGAAGAAGAAGAAGAAGAAGAAGAAGAAGAAGAAGAAGAAGAAGAAGAAGAAGAAGAAGAAGAAGAAGAAGAAGAAGAAGAAGAAGAAGAAGAAGAAGAAGAAGAAGAAGAAGAAGAAGAAGAAGAAGAAGAAGAAGGAAATTGAAGGTGGATCTCCAAAAACCTTGGCATCGTGGTGGCTTCCGTTGGACAACCCTGCTTGGAACCTGTCCTTCAGGGAGGCGAATTGGAGAAGTTCTCCATTTGTCCCTCACCAAGAACATGTAGGCTGAGCAGGGGGTCCTCTGAACCAGCTCCTTCCGTCCCTCTGACCTGGGTTGGGCTTCCCTTCTGGGCTTCCTAGGATTGAAACTCTCACCACTTCCTGCTTCTTCTCTGAGATACCAATGTGGGGTCTCCCACCTCCTACTGAAGTGTTGCTGTCCACCACTTTGACCCCCTCAAATGCCCTCTCCCCTATTTCAGCTCACATGTTCTTCTTGCCCTCCCCAGATCAATCTTGACTTCTTCTTCACCTCCCCAGGTCAAGTCTGATTCTTCTTCACATACGCAGGTCAACCTTGACTTCTTTTTCATTCCCCCCAAGGTCAACCTTGACTTTGTCTTCACCTCCCCAGGTCAACTCTGACTCCTCTTCACATACTTAAGTCAACTGTAACTTCTTCTTCATGTCCCCACATCAACCTTGGCCACAATCACTCAAGTATGGAATGCAAAATTGTGGGGTACAGACCAGACCCTTCCCACCACCAGAGGTACACACTCCCCCGCCCCCAAGACTCTGCCCTAAATAGTCTCTTCCTTACCAGACGAACTACGGGACCCATAGTCCCAGCTTGGACCCGGGTGACAAGCTGCCCCTCAGATGGCCAAAGTGGTGGTAGCTCTTTTCTTCCAAGATGTCCTCAGGGCCTCGTAGGGGGTGCTCTTCCTCAGATTTAACTGGAGGGGGGAGTACAATGATGGCATCTCTACCACAGGGACCTGGAGGGGGGTGGTGGAAGAGGCTGCTTCCGTGCCCCCCCTCCAGGCTGCCCCCCCAACTCTCCAGCCCTTCTACTGCTGGTTGACCCCAAGGCCCTCAACGTCCATCTGCAGGTGGGTGGAGAATGACCCCAGGAGGAGAAGGGGGACCAAGAAACAGACCATAGTCGTGTGCGGGTCAAAAGAAGACCAGCATTCCTAGCTAGTCTTGGATAACCACTTTTCCATCCAGCATGGGCTTTGAGCCAGCTGGCTGGGAGGGATGGGCCTTTTTCAAGTAGTTCTCTTCCCTTCCCTACACTTCTCTTCCTTCCTTCTCTTTCCCTTCCCTCTCTTTCCTTCTCTTCTCTTGTCCTTCCCTTCTTTCTTACAGTTCTCTTCCCCTTCTTCTCTCTTCATTACTCCACCCTTCCTTCTCCTTTCTTCTCCTTTCTTTCTTTCCTTTTTTTTCTTTCTTCTTTTCTTCCTTTCATTTCCTTCTTCTCTTACCATTCCCTTCCCTTTTTTTCCCCTTCATTACTCCTTCCTTCTTTCTGCTCTCTCCCTTCCTTCCTTTATTCCTACCTTCCTTTATTCTTTATTCTTCCTTCCTTCACCTTCTTCTGTCTTTTCTTTCCCTACTCCTTTCTTTCTTTCCCCATCTCTCCTTCCTTCCTGCTTTCCTTTTCCCCTCTCTTTTCTTCCTTTCCTTCCTGTTTCTCTCTCTCTCTCCCTCCCTCCCTCCCTTCCTTTCCCACTCTCTCCCTTTTCTTGAATAGATTAATAGAATTCTTTTATTGGCCAGGTGTGATTGGACACACAAGGAATTTGTCTTGGTCTTTTTCTTTCTTGTCTCTCGTTTCTTTCCTTTTCTTTCTCTCTCTCTTTTCTTACTCTCTTTCCTTGCCTTCTTTCTCTCTCTCCTTCCTTCCTTCCTTCCTTCCTTCCTTCCTTCCTTCCTTCCTTCCTCTGTCTCCCTTTTCTTTTCCCCCTTCTTTACCTCTCCTTTCTTTCCTTCTTTCTTTTCTTTCTCTCCCCCTTTTCTTACTCTTTTTCTTTCCTTCTTTCTCTCTGTCCCTCCTTTCCTTCCTTCCCACCCATCTCCCCTTCTCCCAACTTTTCAGGTGACCCATAAAACTCAACCCCCAAACCAGACCTTTAGGAGAAACCTTCCCATACTACCACCTCTTACAATACTAGACAACACAGTATCAACAGTGGAGACCTTCAAATTTCTAGGTTCTACTATATCGCATGACCTAAAATGGACACCTAACATCAAAAACGTCATCAAAAAAGCACAAGAAAGAACGTTATTTCTGCGCCAACTCAGGAAGCTCAAACTGCCCAAGGAGCTGCTGATCCAGTTCGACAGAGGAAGGATTCAGTCTGTCATCTGCACTTCTATAACTGTCCGGTTTGGCTCTGCAACCCAACAGGACAGACACAAGACTCCAGAGAGTAATTAGGACTACAGAAAAAACCATGGTTACCCACCTGCCTTCCACAGAGGACCTGTATCCTGCACGAGTCAAAAAGAGGGCTGTGAAAATATCTACAGACCCCTCACATCCCGGACACAAACTGTTCCAAGCCCTTCCCTCAAAACAACACTACTAGAGCCCTGCACAGCAGAACAACTAGACACGAGGACAGTTTTTCCCCTAATGCCATCACTCTGCTAAACGACTAATTCCCTCAACATTGTCCAACTATTTACAAAGCCTGCATTACTGTTACAATTAATCTTCTCATCCCTCCTTATTGCCCCTCCCCTCCCCTTGTGACTGTAGGACTGTAACTTGGTCACTTGTATTTTTATTATCTGTATTGACTGTTTCCTAGTATGATTTGATTGCTTATTGTACCCTGTGACTATCATTAAGTGTTGGACCTGATGATTCTTGACTCTTGACGAATGTACATTTTCTTTTCATGTGCACTGAGAGTATTTGCACCAAAGACAAATTCCTTATGTGCCCAATCACACTTGGCCAATAAAGGATTCATTCGTTTGTTCATTCACCTGGAAGCTTACCACGAACAGCCGAGATGCCAGATCGGTCTTGTGCCTTCTCTGGGCTTCCACTCGTACGGACAATCACCAGTGCAAGGTCTCCCTCTAGGTCCTGACATGGGGAGCTGCTAGTCCCCTGCTCCACCTTGACTGCAGAGACCCACAAACACCGCCCTTAGTTCTGGCTTAGGCCAGAGACAAGAACAGGAAGGAAAAAGCCCTTCCCTGTCAAAGCCCCCCCCCCCCACCCAGCAGCCAGGAACCTGCACCCTGCAAGATGGGGTCTGTGATTGGCAGTGCTCTGACCTCAGCTTCCCCCAAAAGCACTAAGCAGATTTTTTTGTCCCGGCAAAACCCCTTTTCCCAATAAAGGAAGGCGAATTTCTTGCATTCGCCTTCCGTAAGGCAACCTGGCCAACAGCCTTTCAAGGTGTGTGATTAGAAGCACAGCCCGATCTAGCCTGGAGGCAGCCAAGTAACTGTTTCCAAGCGCAGTGCTGACAAGGAAGGACTCGGCACAGAGTCTCTGAGATGCACAGACAGATCTTCCCACTGTGGCAACTTGAACAAATTGTTTCCTGCAAAGCCCCTCCCTTTAGGCTCCTCTTTTAATCCCTCTGGGAGGGGCATTCACCATCCATCTGTGTCTTTACTCCCTTGTTTCTTAGCTGTTCCCTTCTTCTGGCAGCTCTGCGCATACACACATTGGGAACAGGCTCCAGCTGTTCTTCTTACCCACTGAACTCCGACTCCAAAGGCAGCTGACAACTGCCAGATTGCCCTGGCCCCATCTCTGACATGGAGCCCTCAACCGAGCCTTCCTCTGCCTCCAGGACCGGCCCAAGTTCCTCTCCAACCTCCTCACTGTACGTCTCTGCTGCCAGCTCCGCTAGACAACGGCAGGCTGCAATAGGCAGCCATGCTGCCACCAACAAGCCACGTACCTGCCGGAAAGTTGTCTTCCTCTTTTCCACCTGGGGAATTTACTCTCCTGCTCCCCTCAGTCTGGGGGGTGGTGGAGGGGTCCTCCCTGGTTGTGACAGAAAACTGAAGTCCTTCTCTGGGGTTGCAGGCTCCCGACTCCTCTCCGGAAGCTTCCGTCTTAACTGCAGACAGGATCGAGAGGTTGGAGTTACAAGTTAAGAGATTCGCAGAGAAAAACCCAGTGGAGAAACCCAACGCCTTAATTTTACCAGTGACCACATGGGAAAATTGAAAACAGTTCAATGCTGCACAGACACTGCAACTGTCATACATACGAGTCAGTTTCCAAGCAGCTGAATTTTAATCACATGATAATGGGGATACTGCAATGGTTATAAGTGTGAAAAATGGTCATAAGTTTCTCTCTCTCTCTCTCACCAAGGACCGCACAGTCGTCTTCTTTTCCTCCTCCTCCTTCTTGTCTCCCCTCCTCCTCCTTTTCCTCCCCTCCTCCTCCTTTTCCTCCCCCTCTTCTTCTTCTCTGTCTTCCCTCTTCCTCCTCTTCTTCTTCTTCCCCTTCTTCGGTCTCCTCGTCCTCCTTCTCATTCTCCTCCTCCTCCTTCTTGTCTCACCTCCTTCTCCTTTTCCTCCTCCTCCTCCTCTTCTTCTTGTCTTTTCCTCCTCCTTCTCATTCTCCTCCTCCTCCTGTTCTTCTTCTCTCTTCTCCTCTTTCTTCTCTGTCTCCCATCCTCCTCCTTTTCCTCTTCTTCTTCTGTCTTCTCTTCCTCCTTCTCATTCTCCTCCTCCTTCTTGTCTCCCCTCTTCCTCCTCCTTTTCCTCTTCTCTCTCCTCCTCCTCCTCCTTCTTCTCTGTCTCTCTCCTCCTCCTCCTCCTCTTCTTCTGTCTTCTCCTCATTCTTCTCCTCCTTGTCTCCCCTCTTCCTCCTCCTTTTCCTCCTCTTCTATCTTCTCCTCCTTTTCATTCTCTCCTCCTCCTCCTTCTCCTTCTTCTTCTCTGTCTTGCCTTCTCCTCCTTCCTCCTCCCTCCTCCTCCTCCTCCTCCTCCTCCTCCTCCTCCTCCTCCTCTTCTTCTTCTTCTTCTTCTTCTTCTTCTTCTTCTTCTTCTTCTTCTTCTTCTTCTCTCCCCCATTCTCCTCCTCTGTCTTCTCTGTCTCCCTCCTCCTCTCCCTTTTCCTCCTCTTCTTCTTCTGTCTCCCTCCTCCTCCTTCCTCCTCCTCCTCCTGTCTCCTATCCTCCTCCCCCTTTTCCTCCCCCTTTTCCTCCTCCTCCTTCTTCTTCTGTCTCCTCCTCCTCTCATTCTCCCCCCTCCTTGCCTCTCCCCTCCTCCTCTTCTTCCTCCTCCTCCTCCTCCTCTTCTTCTTCCTCCTCCTCCTCCTCCTAGCATATTCCCACAGGTGCAGGGTCTGCTTTCTCCCTCCCTCCCAGTGAAACTAGAAGGCCTCCAAGGATCCTTCCAACTCTGCTATTGCTATTTTTTTTTTAATTTTAAAACAAAACTTTATTAATGTTCAAGATATTAAAAAGTTTACAAAAAGGTAAAATGTTAAAAGAAAGAATTTACAAAAGTTGTATTCTGTTATTCTGTCATTCTATTACAGTATTGTAATATTTGATTATTGGGTTATTCTGATATTTTATTATTATTCTATGTATGGTTGTATCATTTTCTCTCCTGAAGTGTATAAACATTATACATTATATTCCACTGTAAAGGATATCCCTTTATCTGTGCGGCCTGTGTTACCACGTTGCTCTTTTCTGGAGTAAAAATTCCTGCAGTGCACAAAAAAATTCCTGGCAGTCAGCCTTAATTACAGGTACTCCCCAACTTACAACATTTCACTTAGTGACAGTTCAAAGTTAACGACAGTGCTGAAAAAAAGAGACCATCAAACTCTTTTTCACTCTTAACACATGTTACAGCGTTCCCAACAGTCACGTGACCCAAATTCAGGTGCCTGGCAACCCACTCGTGTTTATGATGGTCACACGGCCTTCGGGCAAGCGGAGTCAAACGGGGAAGCCAGATTCGCTTAACAATCAGGGAACTCACTATTTTAACCATTGTGGCGAAAGACGTCGTAAAATGGAGCGGGGGAAAAAAACATGTTTCGCTTAGCAACGGAAAAGTTGTGGTCATGTCGAGGACCACCTCCATTCGTTTTGCGGGGGGGGGGGAGTCGGGGGGGGCTGTGTTTGGTCCCAGAACAGAAGGTAGTTGTCCAAGGAGAATCAACGATCAGGTAAAAGAATCCGCTGGGATCCAGACTCACCTTGGATGGGTAAGGGAGCTGTTCCTGCCTCCCCATCGCCCGACTCGAGGGTCCATGGCTGCTTCCCTCTTCTGGAAGCCTTAAGGGAGCGTTAAATGCGGCCGGACTGCAGGGTAACCAGGTCCTTCAGGCACTTGAGCAACCCCTGAAGTGGGGGTTTCTCTTCGAACGCTGCTTATACAGGAGAGGAAGAAAGAAATATAATTTATAAATAAATGACCACGTAAGCAATAGAGATGACGGAGTAGAAGGGACTCTCATCCAATTTTTGGGTGGCACTAAGGTGGCAGGAACAGCTGACACCCCAGAAGACAAGCTCAGGATCCCCCCCCAAAATCTGGACAGACAAGAACAATGGACCGTATCCAACAAAAATGACATTTAACAAGGGTTTCCTCCCATCAAGTTTCAGGAATTGCAACGCTATCATCTCTAGAAACAAACATAGTTATAACTAGTAGCCGGCAGGGGTTTGTTTAAAACAGATCGCGCCAAACCAATCTTATTCTTTAACCAAGTGATTAAATTAGTAGACCAGCGGAATGCTGCAGACGGAGTATAGTTAGACTTCAGTAAGGCGTTCGACAGAGTAGATCACAACCTACTTCTGCGAGAAGCCAGCATCGGTTTGTTAAAAAGAGATTGTGCCAAACCAATTTTATTTCGTTTTGTCCTGCCCCTGTTGGAGTCTGAATCCAAGGAGGAAGATGAACAGCTGACAGAGAGTGGGAGTGTGGCTCTGTTGGCCGTGGAGGAGGCTGGGGAAGGGCAAAGTCTGGCTGGGCAGAGCAGGGGAGAGGAAGAACAAGAGAGAGGGGTTCAGAGGAAGACCAAGGCCCACCCCATCTTCATCCTAGGGCACGCAGGGAGGAACGGAGAAGGGAGCAATGTGGGTTGCGTGGCTTTTGGGGGAGGAAAGGGCCCCGATTCCCTTCATTAACCACACCTGGGAAATGAGAGTTTATAAGAACTGAATGCTGACTGTGGCAGCTGCTGGGAGCAAACATGACTTTATCCTGTGTTGTCATTGCTTATCTGTGTTCCTGGCATCTTTCCAACCGTGAGTTTTGCCATGCCTTCATGTCTGGAATTCTTGCTCCTACCCTGCCAAACTAATTACCTCCGTTTGGTTTGATTGGACTTAAAGTTACAGCTTTTGTTGACCATGTTTTGGACTAGTGAAATGCTGCAGATGTAGCATAGTTAGACTTCAGTAAGGCATTCGACTGAGTAGACCACATCGTACTTCTCGGTAAGCTGGAAAAATGGTGGATAGACAGCATCACCACCCAATGGATTTGTAACTGGCTGATAAACCGTACTCAATGGTACTACATTGTAGTCCTTAATGGTACTACGTCTACATGGAAAGAAGGAAACAGTGGGGTACCACAAGGCTCCGTCTTAGGTCCAATACTCTTCAACATCTTCATAAATGACTTAGATGAGAGAAAGGGAGGGGAACTCATCAAATTTGCAGAAGACACTAAGATCACTGGTGGGTTGCAACCAGTTTAACAACCAGTTCGGTGAGCGCATGCTTTGCACACGCACGCACCTAACACCTGCTTCATGCACACACACAGCATTCAAAACCCGCCCATTTTTAAGCTTACAAACTTACCTTCTATGTCAGCGCTGGTGAGTAAAACAGCTGCGGCGTGGCAATCCGTTGTGCCGCGTGAATCAGCTGAGCTACAAAACTAGGAAATAGAGGACAGGAAAGGGCAGGGCCAACTGCTCACTGGAACTACCGGTTCGTGAGAACCGGCGTGAACCGGTTGCAGCCCACCACTGACTAAGATGGCAGGATCAACCAACACCCTAGAAGACGAGCTCGGAATCCCAAAAGATCTAGACAGACATGAACAACGGGCTGTATCCAACAACAAGAGATTTAACATGGGCTGCATCCCCACTGAGTCTCAGGAATTGCAACTATATCATATCTAGGAACAAATACTAGAAGCCAGGAGCAGAAGTTCTCGACTTACGACAAGTCCCGAGGGGGGCGGACTTGAAGACCTCCAAGATCCCATCCATTATTCTGTTATAATTACTTCGTCCCTCTCCAAGTTTGCAAATGACAAACCTGGCTGGAACTTTGGAGATGCTTTGCAAGAATTTTTCAGCAGTTCCTTCTCGGCTGTTGCCTTGGGCATCGTCTTTCCATCCTCGGATCGGCTGTTGGCCTCGGAGTTGCTTCGTGAAGGGCCTGGTGATGTGGCTTGCTCTGTCCCTCCATCCCCGCAGGAGCGGGGTTGGTCCAGGCAGCGGGAATCTGCAGAAGAGTCTTTACAACAAAGGAGGTGGATAGAATAGGATGGGATGGGATCGGATGGGATAGGATAATAATGGAATGAAATGGAATGGAAGAATAGGATAGAACAGGGCAGGACAACATAACAAAACAGAACAGAGGGTAGGATAGGATAGGATAATGGAATGGAAGAATAGGGTAGAACAGGACAACAGAACAAAACAGAACAGAAGGACAGGATAGGACAGGGTAGAGTAAGATAGGAGAATGGAATGGAGTGGATGGATAGGACAGGACAACAGAACAAAACAGAAGGACAGGATAAGGTAGGGTAGGATAGGATAATGGAATGAAATGGATGAAAAGGATAGAACAGGACAACAGAACAAAACAGAACAAAGGACAGGATAGGATAGAATAAGATAGGAAAATGGAGTGGAATGGATGAATAGGATAGGACGGGACAGGACAACAGAACAAAACAGAAGGATAGAATAGGATAGCGCAGGGCAGGGCAGGGGACAGGACAGAACAGGACAGAATAGAACAGAATAATAGATGTTTTCAGTTGGAACAGTCATTAACCATACTGTTATAAGCGTAGAGATGAGTGTATCTTTCTTTCCATTATTTTCTGGAGGGATTTCCTCTTGAGTGCACCATATACAATAAACCCTGCCCTGAGCCTTTTTTTTTTTTTTTTTGGATTCTGAGTTCGAATCCCTATCTCTTTCAGAGGCCAGGGGTGCCTTTGTGGTCCTCTCTGCAAGGAAATTGACCGGACAGTCACGAGTTTTCACCCCGCTTTTGCAGCGAAAGGGTGGGAAGGGCCAGGTGAAGAAGACAAGGGGGGCCTGGAGACCAGAGGTGGTATTCAGCCGGTTCAGACCGGTTCTGGTGTGCCGGTAGCAGAAATTTTAACTAGTTGGGAGAACCGGCAATGCCATCTCTGGCTGGCCCTGCCCATCCACCCCCGCCCTATCCTGTCCTTTGTTCCCTTGTTTTTTAGTTCAGCTGATTCATGCGGCAGAGCGAATTGCCGCGCCTCAGCTGAACTAAAAAAAAAGCAACTTATCTCAACAGCGCTGACCGAGGGCATATTTTCATTGCTGAGCGCACTCACAAACCACATGTTAGGTGCGTATAGATGCACAGAGTGAACTCTCATAGAACCGGTGGGAAAAAATTGGGATCCTACCACTGCGAAGACCCTCCCTCAAACTCACCATTGGTATCCAGCCTTGGGTCCGTGGGTGGGCCGTCCTTCTGCTCTGTTGAGAGACGAGGACGCTGGAGGCCTTCCTTGGGCTTTGGCTGCTCTTCAGCCAGCTTTTCCTTGGTTGATGGCCCCACGTTGGTCACTGCGTCTGCATCAGTGGGAAGGAAGGAAGGAAGGCAAAACTCGAATCAAGATCACCTGAAGTGTTAGTATAGGCAGTCCTCAAGTTGCCATGGTTCGCTTAGCTACTGATCAGCGTTACAAAGGTGCTGGAAAAAACCGACTGTATTTCAGACGACTTCGCTATTGTGGTTGCTGAACGAGGATTTTCTGAACACAGAAACTAAACTGCTATGGAAAGAGAAAGGAGGGAGGGAGGGAAGGAGAGAGAGAGAGAAAAAAGAGAGAGAAAAGAGAGAGAAAGGCAGAGACAGAGAGAGGGAGGAGGGAGGGAGAAAGAAAGAGAACGAGAAAGGGAAAGAGAGAGAGATGGAGAGAGGGAGAGAAAGAGAATGAGAGAGTGATAGACAGAATGAGAGAGAGTAAATGAAAGAGAGAGGGAGGGAGGGAGGGAAGGAGAAAGGGAGAATGAGAGAGAAAGAGCAACAGAGAGACAGAAAATGAGAGAAAGAGGGAGGGACAGGGAGGGAGGGAGAAAGGGAGCAACAGAGACAGAATGAGAGAGAGAGAATGAGAGAAAGAGAGAGAAAAGAAGGGATGGAGAGAGAAAGAAAGAAAATGAGAGAAAGAGAGATTGTAAGGGTCTGATATGATCTATTTTCCAAAGTTCACACAGGCAATCCTTGACTTATAGCAGTCCATTTAGTGACCATTCAAAGTAACAACAGCCTGGAAAAAGTGACTTAAGACTGTTTTCCAAAATTACCACTGTTGCAGATCCCTGCGGTTGTGTGATCCAAATTCAGACGCTTGGCAACCGACTCATATTTATGACAGTCATCGGGGCTGGAGGGAAGAATCTCATGATCCCCTTTGGTGACCTTCTGCCCCACTTAACAACCGGTCCCTCACATATCAACCACAAGGATTCCCTGCACGACGGCATCAAGAAAACTAACTGTCTCACTGAGTGGTGGATGTTTGGGGCTCAGTTGTGTTCGTAAGTCGACGGCTACCTGTACCACTTTTTAATGCCTTGGTAAAACCACACCTGGGATCCTGCGTCCATTTCTGATCACCAGAATATAAAAAGGATGTGAAGATTCTGGAAAGAGTGTAGAAAAAAGCAACGAAGACAATGACGGGACTGGAGGCTAAAACATACGAAGAATGGTTGCAGGAATTGGGTATGGTTAGCCTAGAGCAGAGGTCGGCAACCTGCAGCTCTGGAGCCGCATGTGGCTCTTTCATCCCACTCCTGCAGCTTCCTGTTTTGAGGAGCTTCTGGTTATGGGGGCGGGGGGAAGCATGGTGCACTTGGAGGAGACTCTATGGCAAGGGGTGGGTTTTCTGGTTGGCGCCACAATCGATAGGGCTTTCGGTTAGGACAGGTAAGGGAAAAGGATGCCCCACTAGGAGGAGACTCTATGGTGGGGGGAACGGGACTTCTGGTCAGCAGAGGAAAAGGATGCACCACTAGGAGGAGACTCTATGGTGGGGGGAACGGGACTTCTGGTCAGCAGAGGAAAAGGACGCCACACTAGGAGGAGACTCTATGGTGGGGGGAACGGGACTTCTGGTCAGCAGAGGAAAAAGGACGCCACACTAGGAGGAGACTCTATGGTGGGGGGAACGGGACTTCTGGTCAGCAGAGGAAAAGGACGCCACACTAGGAGGAGACTCTATGGTGGGGGGAACGGGACTTCTGGTCAGCAGAGGAAAAAGGACGCCACACTAGGAGGAGACTCTATGGTGGGGGGGAACGGGACTTCTGGTCAGCAGAGGAAAAAGGACGCCACACTAGGAGGAGACTCTATGGTGAGGGAACCGGACTTCCGGTCACCTCCAGAACTTAACAGGGGGCTTCTGGATAGCACTTTTGTGGCTCTTTGAATGTTTAAGGTTGCTGACCCCTGCTGTAGAGAAAAGAAGGGCTAGGGTGACATGATAGCAGTTTTCCAGTATTTGGGGGGCTGCCCCAAAGGATGTAGGGGATCCCCTATTCTCCAAATCCCCCGAAGGCAGGAGAAGAAGCAACGGATGGAAACTAACCAAGGAGAGAAGCAACTTAGGTCTAAGGAGAAACGTCCAACAGGGAGGACAACCAACCAGTGGAACTGCTTGCCACGAGACGTTGTGGCTGTTGCTCCATCACCGGAAGCCTCCAAGAAGAAACTGGACCGCCATTCGTCTGTGATGGTGGGGGGGAGGGTCCTGTTTAGGCAGGGGGTTGGACTAGAAGACCTCTAGGGTCCCTTCCGATGCCGCTATTCTTTTAATTCAAGACAAATGGCTCAGTGGGACGTTGCAGGTGGAGGCGTTTGAAGATGAGATTGGGCAGACCGTTTGCCTGAAATGGGCATAGGATTCTCCTGCTGGAGCAGGGGGTTGGACTAGATGACCTCCGAGGTCCCTTCCAATTCTGTAATTTGGTAGCCAGGGACACGCACCCCTCCCCCTCGGTCGGCCTGCTTTCACTGAGCCTAACATTTCTGTAGCTCAATTTCTGTGTCAATGAAGCAAGGGACTACACCCCGCCCTTCCCCTTATACCGTGAAATAAAATGGCGTGTATGACTCTTGTACAGGTAAACCTCGACTTAGAACCATGATTGAGCCCCAAATTTAGGTCGCTAAGTGAAACACTGGAGTGATGTTTTTTTGCTTCACATTATGACCTGTCTTGCCGCAGTTCTTTAAGCGAATTGCTGCAGGGGTTCAAAGAGTAAACACGGTCATTAAGTGAATCGGCTGACTTTGATGGCCCGACAGTCGCAGAACGGCATCATGTGACCCCGTCATAAGTAGGAGTCCGTCTCCAAGCATCTGAATTTTGGATCTTGTGGCTGTTGGGCTTGATGCAACGGTCCTACGGGTGAGAAATGGTTGTCAGTTGCTCTTTGGGGGAGGGTGTCCGAAGATGGTCACTAAATGAATGACCATAAGTTGAGGACCACCAGCGATGGACCCACCTGTCCCCTTCCATCCTTGAGTACTGCAGGGGGCAAATGTGCCTTGGGAGGTGGGCTCTGACCCTTCTCCCTCAGGGCTGTTACTGGGGGTCCCCGCTGGGCTGGAGACGTTCAGGGAAACCAAGTCGGCCAAGGGTTCAAGGCGCCGGAAGGATGGGGAACTCTTCAGCTGGACGACGGCACTTGCTGGAAAGAAAGGTCAGAAGCTCAGAAATTCCTGCAACTCTCACAAGGTTTAACTGCAAGTCACAAGAGAAATCTGGGAAGGGCGTTCTTCACAACTGTGTGTGTGGCAGGGGGCTCCCAACTCTGGGAGATTGGGGGAAGGAGACTGAAGAGGAAATGACTCCATCGGACCCCGAGTCGAACAAGGAAGAGGGGGAGGCGTTCAAACCAGGACCACCTGACAGGGATAGCCGTGTCTCGGAGAGTCCCTGGGCCGAGGACGAAGCCGTCCTGGGCCTCTCCGACACGGCGGAGTTGGTTAGCCAGACGGGGAGCTGCCTGCCTTCCCAAACACGGGGGAGGATTGGCTGCCGGCGGGCAGTGGGGATGAGGGGCAGCAGACCTCCCTCTGACCAAGAACAGCTGCCTCCTCCCCCGGTCGATCTGAGGGCATGGAGAGCGGAGCGGAGGCAAGCTCAGAGATCGGCAAGGTTGCCGGCGAGGAGGCCGCTCCGTTCCTCCTCACACCTGAGTGGAGCCGATTGAATCAGAGACGGCGGTGGGGGGGGGTGTCTCTGCTGGAGACATTCGTTTGGCTTCAGCCTACATTTCCCGGGCCTTGGTAAATTCTGCTTTGCACCTGTTCTCACCCAGCTCCTCAAATACGACAAACCCTCTGAAGTTGGGTCAACTGATGATTCCTTTATTGGGAGCGACAGCAGCCATGGCAGAAAGGCTAACAAGTTTGTCCGACTGGGAGATGGAATAGTTGTCTGCCATATCTATATTCATCTCCGCCCCCTGCCTTTTATCCCCAGAGCTCAGGTGGGCCTTCGCTAGCACCAGTGGCTCTTCCGTCCCAAGGACCGGCCCATAGATTTCCACTGCTCTCCTCTCCTCTGCTTTCGGCACATCCACACGTCAGGCACTGGGCCCAGCTGTTCCTCCTCTTCCTCATCAGCCACTTCCACAGCATGCAAGTTTTGCAAGTATATGGCCAGCAGCTCGTGCGGACCAGATCCGAACAGACCACGGCCCAGGAGTTGGGGAACCTCTGGCTTCAACTTATCCAAATCTGCTCAGCCATGCAGACAGTGCACTCACCATGCCCTCTGCTCTCGCTGCCCCCAGCAGGCGTGGATCGATCCAGGCTCGTGTGTGCGGGTCTGCAAAGGAACTCTGGGATTTCATTTACCAGCTTCATGAGCGCGCAGAGGTGGTGGCTGCTTTGATCCTTACCTGCGTGGAGAAGAGAGACTTTAGAGAAAGGCCAGAACAGGTGAGAAATAGAACACCGCCCCAATGCGGCCAGTTCCGAGCCCAATTTACAGAGAAAATGACCTCGCCCGTAATCCGTAACTCTCCAATGGGGTCCCCTCCAACTGGGCTGTGACTACTGTCAACTCATAAAACATCCCTGTGCCTTTTCTAGTAGTTGCCATACAAAAGGGTGGGGAGGGAGGAAGGAAATTTGGAAGAGCGGTGCAGCAGTTTGGAATCGAAAGTACATTCCACCTCTTCTCTTTAAAAGACTGTAACTAAACTACCAGAGCTTTTGCCCGTGAATGTATTTAATTGGAGAATGTGAATGATGACACCCAGCCTGTGAACGGGCTCAATTGAAGAATTTGGTTGATGAGACCCCCCAGGAGGGAGGGGGGGAAACAGTATCACAGGGAACTGGAAATTACACATGCCAGAGTTGGCTTCTTACAAGGCAGTGCCAGTATGTCGCCTCCAATGAATCCTTTGCAGTTTTTTGAAGTTTGGCTCAAGAATCATGATTTAATTACAGCGATTGCTGGAATCCTGATAACTACAATGCCCAGAAGCCTCATCCAAGGCTTCTGGGCATTCGTGTCCAGTGGTGGGATTCAAATTGTTTTACCAACGTTTCGGTGGGCATGGCTTGGTGGCCAATCCCGCACTCTGTTTGTTCAACAGCTGACACGCGGCAATCTGCTGTGCCACACGAAGCAGCTGAGCTTCAAAAGCAGAAAATAAAGGTGTCAGGGCTCCAACAAATCCACCCCGCTTCCAATCATAAGTCTCTAGCCGCATCTCTCAAAGTAAAAAAAAATGATTTACTAGGAGTAGCGTT
Organism: Pseudonaja textilis; assembly: GCF_049901715.1. Taxonomy (NCBI): domain Eukaryota; kingdom Metazoa; phylum Chordata; class Lepidosauria; order Squamata; family Elapidae; genus Pseudonaja; species Pseudonaja textilis. The sequence continues at coordinate 269,223 of NC_142008.1, forward strand.
AGCTGGCACTGAAATACATCCTTCATTTCCCCCTTGACCCTGGTCTTCCTCCACCCCCTGGACGTATATTCTCCAGTGGGACACATCCATAGCCAAGAGCCATCCATCATGCTCTCCAGTAATAATCTTGCGTGCCAGAAGCTTCGGCTGCCAAGGCGATTATCTGAGGCATTTAAGGAATGCACTGCTTTCTCCCACTCCCTTTCTGCTGGCAACTAAAAGGACCAAAGGAGTATTTTTTTTTAGTTGAGAAAAGGTCAATATAGAGCCCTGGCGAGTGGTGGGGCAGGCCGAGCGGCTGATCGTCAAAGTGAACTGGTTCACTTCCAGATGATCCTTGGAGCTACCGGTTCAGGCGAACCGGGGCGAACCAGTACAATGCCACCACTGTTCGCTGTCCCCACAGATCTGGAGAACACTGGCTGGAGAAGGAAGACAGGATACGTTGAAATATTGCCCTGATTCTCTGCCACTCATACCCTCCACGTTGCTCGTTGTGTCCAGGTGCTCCTCAGCCTTATCCGGCTCCAGGCTGCAGGGTCCTTCCATGGGCTCTGGGAAAGGGGGCTCTTCACCTGTGGGGAGAGGAAGAGAGGCAATCGACAACCTGACGATGTGCCAGCTTGGCATATTGAAGTAATTACCAAAGAAACAAGGGGAAAAGGCACGGCTTAAATCCAAAACAAGGCATACATGCTTCATGGACACCTCCCTAATTCACAGAAGTATACGTGGGGTGGGAGCGCAACCAGTCCTGCAAGATTTTGTTTGACAAAACCAAAATAAACCTCCCTAATCCACACAAGTATAATTGGGGTGGGGAGGGAGATGGACACGGTCTCAGGTTTGCAAGTTTCCATTACGAGAGTCAAACCATCATTCTTGTTGAATGGACTTTCTTCGTTCGGTGCCCATTGACTCCCACCCCATTCAAAAGCATGAAACCACGTACCCGATGGTCCATGAAAAAAAAACTGGTGCCCAGAAGATTGTGGGGGAAGCGGCTGGTTTATAGGATGATAAAAGGGGTCGTTTTTGAATGACAAAAGGGTGGGACATCTCCAAATTGTGTCCTACCGGTTCTATGCACCTGCGCTTTGCCGACCTCTGCCAATGCTGGTAAGCTGAGCTTTGCGCATGCACCTAATGCGTGCTTTGTGCATGCGGGGAGAGCTCAGAGACGGACCTCCGTCAACACTGGTAAGCTGAGCTGTTTTTTAGCTCAGCTGAGTCGCGGCAACTCGTTTTGCCACACGAATTATCTGAGCTAAAAAACAAGGGAATACAGGAGAATAATGGCGGAGGCAGGGGTTGGGGTTGACCAGAGGTGGCATTTGCCAGGTCTCTGAACCAGTCAAAACTTCCGCAACCGGTCTGCCCGAACTGGTCTGAACCAGCTGAGGACCACCTGGTCTGAACTGGGTGAAGACATCTCCCCACTTTAAGCTAGTTGGAGGGTGCCCAACACCCACAAACAAGGGCACCCCGCCGATCTCAGTCTGCGGAATTCTTCTGTTTGCATATCCCTCGCAGAACCAAGGAGTTTCCTTACGGCGGATTTGGTCGCTTCCCGCCGCCAAAGGCAGCCACCTTCTCCAGCTGGGCGGGGGTCTTTGGGCGTTCCTGGCTGGCTGGCAGGTCAAGGAGGAGAAATCCAGGCTGGGGACCGAGTGACCTGTGGGGGGAAAATGAGATGCAAGAGAGACAAAGTTGCAAAAGGAAGGTTCAAATTGGCCACCAAGCGCTTGAATGGTTCAGGGAAGATTTGGGTTGGGAAGGTCAGCAGCACACACGCACACACACACACACATTCACACACACAGACACACAAACTCAAAAATGCCTCCAAATATTCAGGATGGGAAAAGAACCTCTCCAGAAACAGGAGGTGGCAACTTTAAGCAGAGAGAGAGAGATGGGAGAGGGAAAGGAAGGGAAGGGAAGGAGGAGGAGGAGAAGAAAGAGAAGGAGATGGAGGAAAAGAAGGGGAGGAGAAAGAGAAATGGGAAGGAAAAGGAGAAAGAGAAGAAGAAAGAGGAGAAAAGAGAAGAAGAGGAAGAGGAAGAGGAAGAAGAAGAAGAGGAGGAGGAGGAGGAGGAGGAGGAGGAGGAGGAGGAGGAGGAGGAGGAGGAGGAGGAGGAGGAGGAGGAGGAGGAAGGAACAATATGGTTCTAGGTGGCTCTCTAAGCTTGATGGCTTCCTGGCAGACCTTAGAGAAGGAGGGAGTGTGTGAAGAGGAGGAGGAAGAGGAGGGGAAGAGAGGAGGAGGAGGAAGAGGAAGAAAAGAACTATGGGGCCCTGGAGACCTCCTTAGCTTGGTAATTTATTTGCAGACGTTTTATGACCCAACTAGGGAACGTCATCAGTGCTAGAAGGGAGCGGGGGTGGAGGGGTTTCTGGAGAAGAGGGGAAGAGAAGAGGAGGAGGAGGAGGACTGTGGGCTCTTTGGTGCTCTCTGAGCTGGGTGGTTTCCTTGCAGACGCCTCATGACCCAACTAGGGAACGTCATCAGTAATAGAACGCCTGTGCCAGAAAAACACCCAGCTCAGAGAGAAAAGAGGAGCCCAGAGACGGAAAGAGAGAGCTACAAGAGAAGGGGGGCCTGGCCTTCTGCTTGGACCTCTTCTCCAACTTCCGGGATTTCTTTTTTCTACTCGGGAAGGTTCGTAGAGGGAGAACCCATTTCTCTTCCCTGTGGGCTATTGCATGGAGCAGGGCCCGATCCCCAGCAGCCTCCTCTAACTCCTAGGACAGCCCCCCACTGTTCTGACCTCAGCTTCCCCCAAAAAGCACTAAGCAGATTTTTTATCCCAGCAAAACCCCTTTTATGAAAGGAAGGCGAATTTCTTGCATTCGCCTTCCGCCAAAGGCCTGGCCAACAGCCTTTCAAGGGTGTGATTAGGAGCACAGCCCCGATCTAGCCTGGAGGGCGGCCAAGTAAATGTTTCCAAACGCAGTGCTGACAAGGAAGGACTCGCACGGAGTCTCTGAGATGCACAGACAGATCTTCCCACTGTGGCAACGAACAAATTGTTTCCTGCAAAAGCCCCTCCCTTTCGCTCCTCTTTTAATCCCTATGGGAGGGGCCATTCACCATCCACCTGTGGCCTTAATCCCATGTTGACCCTTGTTTCCTAGCTGTGGTCACTGGGAACAGGCTCCAGCTGTTCTTCTGCCCCACTGATCGCTGATGGCAGCTGATAACTGCCAGGCGGCCCTGGCCCCATCTCTGCCTCTGACGCAGAGCCTCCGTCGGAGCATTCCTCTGCCTCCAGGAGTGGCCCAGGTCCCACCTCAATCTCCTCACTACTGTCCAACTTTGTTGCCAGCTCTGCTATCCAGCGGGCCACAACATTGGCCACAAGCTGAGTCATGCCTCTCCCCCAACCTCCCGGGATCACCCTTGGCTGTTTTTTCTTCCACCCCACCACGAACGGGGCGGAAAAGAGAGAGAAGCTCACCGAGTGAAAGAAGCAAAGAGCACAACTCCAGCATCACTTCCTGGTGGAGATCCTTCTGACTGCCTTCCAGCAGAGACCACTCCTCCAACGAGAACTCCACGGCCACGTCCTCAAAGGTCACCTGGTCCAGCGCTGTGAGGGCCGCACCAGCCGTGCCGAGGGCTCCATGCTGGGCCTGAACTCAAAAGGCGAAAGATAGACGTGTATGACGGAGGTCGACCCTCATCGCTTCCACACCTCAAGGAATGCTGGACATGGGAGACAACTTTCCCTAGGATCGGATTGGGCTGCCATCGGTAGGGTCTCCTGCTGGAGCAGTGGGTTGGACTAGATGACCTCCAAGGCCCTTCCAACTCTTTGCCATTCTCGGATTCTTGAAGGGTCTCCTGCTCGAGCAGGCGGTTGGATTAGATGACCTCCGAGGAGATCGCGGGGAAGCAAACACAAAGGCCTCCAAATAATAATACAGCAGCTAGTCCTCAAGCTGTGACCGCTGTTGAGTCCAATACTTTGGTTGCTAAGTGGAGCTTGCCCAGGGAGTTTGGCCCCATTTAATGACCTTGCTTGCCTGACTCTTCCTTGGCAAGATGCATAGAGTTCGTCACAGGATGAGACAGGGGCAGGAGGATGATTCCCAGAACTTCCTCCTCCTCCTTTTCCTCTTTCCCTCTCAGCCTTCTCCTCTTCCTTTTTTCCTCCTTCTCCTCTTATCATTCCTCCTCTTTTTTCCTCCTCTACCTCCTCCTCCTCCTCTACCCCCTCCTCCTTCTACTTTTCCTCTTCTTCCTCCTTCTTTTCCCCCTCTTCCTTTTTCTCTTTCCCCCTTCTCCTTCTCTTCCTCTTCCTCCTCCTCTTCCCCTTCCTCCTCTTCCCCTTTATCCTGCTCTTCTTCCTCCTTTTCCTTTTTCTCTTTCCCTCTCCTTTTCTTTTTTCCTTCTCTTCTTCCTCCTCTTTCCCCCTCCTCTTCCTCCTCCCCCTCTTCCTCCTTCTCTTCTCCTCCCTCCTCCTCCTCTTCTTTCCTCCTCCCCCATCTTTTCTACTCTTCCTCCTCTCCTCCTTCTCCTTCTCCCCCCCCCTCTCCCTCTTCCTCCTCTTCTGCCTGCTGCCAAGCAGTTGTCCTCCGTCCAGACCCACCCGTGGGCTTTTCTGCACAGATAGCCACACAGCCACACATAGACAACCACACACACACACAAATGCCTGCAAGGGGAAAAAACCCACCGAAGACCTGCATGGCCTTCAGTCCGGTCCGGACCTGAGGCGCTGCCTGCGGACACCCCCACATCCCAAGGCTGGGGGCCGGGCGGCCCATCCTCCTCCTTCCCCGCAATCTGAACCCCCACCCACCCCTCCCTCCCCAAGCAGCCCCAGGATGAGCCGTGCCTTTCTTCCCCTCCCCAAGGGGGCACCCTGAGCGCAAGCAGCCTTACCCCGCGCGCAGCCTCGGGGGTCTCCGCCGTCCCCAACCCTCCGGAGCCCGGGTTCATCCTCCTGCATTCCCCACCACCGCCACCACCCGGGAGTGGATGATGGGGCGGGGGGGGCGGGTTGGATGAGTGGGATGCTCCGGCAATCGGGCGAGAGATCTCCAAGGCCGAGCGGTGGATCGCGCGCAAAGCCCAACTGGGAGCCGTAGTTCCTGGGGTGGGGGTGCTCTGCAGCCCTCCCAGGGTGGGGGAACTACGAGTCCCAGCGGCCACCGCGGCGAGGAGACCCTCCCCTTTTTTCCCATTTCTCGCCCAGCTGATGGGTTGGACAGCGCCCGGAAGGATGGATGGAAGGAAGGAAAGGAAGAAAGGAAGGAAGGAAGGAAGGAAGGAAAGAAAGAAGGGAAGAAAGAGGGAGGGAAGGAAGGATTGAAGGGAGGAAAGAAAGGAAGGAAGGAAGAAAAAGAAAGAGGGAAGGTAGGAAGGAAAAACAAAAAAGAAAGAAAAAAAGAAGGAAGGAAGGCAAGAAGGAGAGGGGGAAAGAGAAAGGAAGGAACAGAAGGAAAGAAAGAAAGAAAGAAGGAAGGAAGGAAGGAAAGACAGAAAAAAGAAAGAAGGAAAGGAAAGGAGAAAGAGAAAGAGAGAGGGAGGGAGGGAGGGGAGAAAAGGAAGGAGAGGAAAGAAAAGGGAAGGGAAGACCCAAAGTAATCTGGGGCATTCCCCCCCCCATCAGAATTGATGAAGCTTCTTGGATGAGAAGCAAAACGTCTTCGAAGAAAACACCAAGAAATTCCAGTTGTCTTTTGAAGAACAAAAAACACCTTTTAATTTAGAATGATCCTCAGTGCTAGAAGCAAGGGGGGGAGGGTTTGCTTTCTGTTTATATATGTCATTCCTCTCAGCACTGATGACATTCCCTAGTTGAGTCATGAGATGTCTGCAAGAAAACCACCCAGCTCAGAGAACTCCAAGGATCCCACAATCTTATTCTTCTTCCTCCTTAATATAAATTACCTCATTCAGTATTGGGTTTTTAAAAATTCCTTATTATAAATTCCTGCATTTAAACTTTTCTTTTTTTAAAAAAAAATATGTTTGATTATAAATTTTCTCCATTTGATATTTCGTAGGGTTTTTATCCCTTTTTCATAGTAATAATTTAAATAAGAACAATAATCTAATTATAATTTAAATAATAATAACAATAATAACAACAGAATAACAACAGAATAATAAACAAGACCATCATAATCATTCATTTCATAATTAAAACAGTTTATAAGAGCAAGCAAAAAGATATTTTAGAGAATGGGGGAAATGGATGCAATTTTCAGTAAAATTGATTGTTTCCCCACCAAGGAAACACTTTACAGATTAAGGAGATAGGTAGGAAGGTAGGTAGGTAGGTAGGTATAGATAGATAGATAGATAGATAGATGATAGATAGATAGATAGATAGAGAGACAGACAGACAGACAGACAGATGGATAGATAGATAGATAGATAGATAGATAGATAGATAGATAGATAGATAGATAGATAGATAGATAGATAGATAGATAGATAGAGATAGACAGACAGACAGACAGATAGATAGATATAGAGATAGATAGATAGATAGATAGATAGATAGATAGATAGATAGATAGATAGATAGATAGATAGATAGAGATAGACAGACAGACAGGCAGGCAGAAATAGAGAGAAATAGATATATAGATGTAGATTAGATGTACAGATATCTATATCATCTATCTATCTAAATCTGTATCTATCTATAGATATATAGATAGATAGATATCTATAGATATAGATAGATCAATTCAATTCTATTCTATTCTATTCTATTCTATTCTATTCCCTATCCTATTCATTCTCTCTCTCTCTCTCTCTCTCTCTCTCTCTCTCTCTGTTTCTATCGTTCCTCCGGGCCTGCAGGGGCCGCTGCTTCCGATGGGAGCCCAACCTGCCCCCTCCGAGGAGCGCATGCGCAGTGGCCGATCAGCCCTGCGTAGGCAGGGCTCGCCCGGCGTTGGAGTGCGTCGCGTCGCCGGGGCGCATGCGCGGAAGCTGCACCTAGCGGGCATCGGCCATGGCTGAGTGGACGCCTGCCCAGGTGAGGGTCAGCCATGGGGAGGGCGGGAGGGAGGAGGGGAGGGGCAGAAGGGGGTGTCCTGAGATCCAGGTTGGCTTTTGAGGGTGGGTGGGTGGGTTGGGGAGGTGTCTTTAGATGCTGGGCTGCAGCCTCTTTGGGGGAGCCCTGAACCCCGCCAAGAGTGCCCCCGAGCATGTGCAGAGTGCACAGCCTTTGCAGCAATGCCCCGAGCCCCACCCAATTTGGTGGGGGGGTCTTGTACCCCCAGATGGGATGCCCTCTCTTTGGGGACCCCCCCGAACCCCAAAGGGCGGGGTGGAGATGGCTCCTTTTTGGGGAGGAGTCAGGCTGGATTTGGGGGGTCTTTAACCCCCCCCCTTTGGGGACACCCGAACCCCTTTAATTGACAGCTTCAAGTGGTGGGGCAGGAGGGTTCCTGAGCATGTGCAGAAGACTCAACAATACACCAAGCTCCTCCATTTGGGGATTGTGGGATCCTCGGTGTTCTCTGAGCTGGGTGGTTTTCTTGCAGACGTCTCATGACTCAACTAGGGAATGTCATCAGTGCTGAGAGGAATGACATATATAAACAGAAAGCAAACCCTCCCCTTGCTTCTAGCACTGAGGATCATTCTAAATTAAAAGGTGTTTTTTGTTCTTCAAAAGACAACTGGAATTTCTTGGTGTTTTCTTCGAAGACGTTTTGCTTCTCATTGCAAGAAGCTTCATCAGTTCTGATGGGGGGGGGAATGCCCCAGATTACTTTGGGTCTTCCCTTCCCTTTTCTTCCTCTCCTTCTTCCTTTTCTCCCCTCCCTCCGTCTCTCTTTCTCTTTCTTCTTTCTTTCCTTTCCTTCTTCTTTCTTTTTCAGTCTTTCCTTCCTTCCTTCCTTTTGTTCCTTCCTTTCTCTTTCCCCCTCTCCTTCTTGCCTTCCTTCCTTCCTTGTTTTTCTTTCTTTTTTTTCCCTTCCTACCTCCCCTCTCTCTTTTTTTCTTCCTTCCTTCCTTTCTTTCCTCCTCCCTTCCTTTCTTTCCTCCCAAGGGAGCCGTTGGGGGAACTCCTGAGCATGTGCAAAAGGCATGAAAAAAAAAGGATCTTCCTTGGGTGGGGGTGGCTCCTTCTGGGAGGGGGCAGGCTGGATTTGGGGGGTCTTTAACCCCACCTCTTTGGGGACACCCGAACCCCCTTAATTGACAGCTTCAAGGGCAGGAGGCTTCCTGAACATGTGCAGAAGACTCAACAATAATACACCGAGCATTTTGGGAGGGGGCTGTTGGGAGCAGCAGGAAGGATCCCCTTGGGAGGCGGGAAGATGGCTCCTTTTGGTGGGGGGGGCAAGTTGGATTTTGGGGCTTTAACCTCCAGATGGGATGCCCTCTCTTTGGAGACCCCCAAATTCTCTGATTGACAGCCTCAAGTGGTGGGGCATGAGGGTTCCTGAGCATGTGCATAGGGCTCAGCAAGGCACAACACACACACACACACCAATTTGGGGAGGGGGGAGCAGCAGGCAGGATCCCTCTTGGGAGGGGGAGGGCTGTCAATTTGCTTCTTTTTGAGGAGGGGTCTTTAGGGGGGCATTGGGGGGACATGGCTGGCTTGTGGGGTGGGGTGGGGGCTCCAGAAGCCCCAGCTGGGCTGCTGCCTCTTTACGGACCCCCGAACTCCTGATTGACAGCCTCAAGGGAATGTCAAGAAGGTCCCTGAGCATGTGCAGAGTGCTCAACAATGCAAACCCCCCAATTTGGGGAGGGCTGCTGGGAGCATCAGCCAGGATCCCTCGGGGGGCGGGGGAAGCTGTCAGATGGCTCCTTTTGTAGGGGGAGCAGTCTAGGGGGCCTCTAGATGCCCCAGCTGGGCTGGTCTCTTGGGAGACACCCCACGAACCCCCTGATTGACAGCCTCAAGGAAGTTTCAAGAGGGCTCCTGGGCATGTGCAGAAGGTATGCAAAAAAAAAAAAGAAAAAGAAACCCCGTTGGAGAAAGGGGGATGAAGTTTGCCCTGCAGTTGTTAAATGAGTCACCCGGTTGTTAAGTGAATCGGGCTTCTCAGAAAGTTGCAAAAGGGGATCGGGTGATTCCGGCACACTGCAACCATCATAAATACGAGTCGGTTTGCCCAGCGTCCAGATTCTGATCATGTTGACCATGGGAATGCCACGACGGTCATAAGTGTGAGACACGGTCCTAAGTTCCCCTTTGTTCAGGGCCGTTGTACCTTGCAACAGTCAATAAATGGACACGCAACCGTCATCAATACGAGACACTTGCCGAGCGCCCAAATTTTGATCACGCGACAGTAGGGATTCCGCGATCGTTGTAAGTGCGAACAATGGCCCTAATTGTTGATTGGGGGCGGGGAGGCGTATCTTCGAGCCATTGCTAGCGGGATGGTTCTAAATCAAGGACTCCCAATCATGGTCTGTCCGTTCTCTTCCGGGTTATCCCCGGCCACGCTTTTCCCTTCCGTCGTCGTTGAACACGGGCGCTGACTTTCTGATCTTCCTCCCCGGCTAGGCGTGGGAATGGGAGGTGGAGCCTCAACACCTGGCACCCTTCCAGCCTCCTGCCCTCTTCGACCAATCAGCTGAGCGAGAGATCTACCCAGCGGCCGAGATCTCCCTCTGGACGGTGGTGGCTGCCCTCCAAGCGGTGGAGAGGAAGGCGGACACCTCGGCCACTCGCCTGCTCAACCTCGAAAGCCGTACGGCCACGGCCGAGAAGAAGATTCTTCGAGAAAAGTAGAAAACGGAACTCGAACTCGGCAGCCACCTGGCGGCATTGGGCACCCTGATCCAGGGAGTACCGGGCGCCCAACGGCGCCTGGAGAACGTGGAGAACCTCCTGAAGAACCGCAATTTCTGGATTCTCAGGCTCCCCCTCGGCCCGAAAGGGGAGATCCCCAAGGTAAAACAAAAGAAGCACATGAATGGGTGCGACTCCGCCTGTTGGTGGGGGCCTGTTGCATGTATGGTGGTCTCAACCAGGGATTTTAAGGCTTATGGATTAACTCCCAGAATTTCAGCCGGGCCTCGCAGCTGAAGAATTCTGGGAGTTGAAGTCCATAAGCCGTAAAATTCCCCTGGTTAGAGACCTTGCACCATGGGACCGAGCGAGCCACCTGTGTCACCCTGAATGTATCCACAGTCGTGCCAGCATGGCCGGCTGGGGATTATGGGAGTTGGAGTCCTCCCCTCTTAAAGCATGGCTGGCTGGGGGATGCTGGGAGTTGGAGTCCTCCCCTCTTAAAGCATGGCTGGCTGGGGGATTATGGGAGTTGGAGTCCATCCCTCTTAAAGCATGCCAGCTGGGAAAAGGCTGTTCTTGGAAACTGGGAAGAAGGCGACCTTGGTGCGAGATGTTGGACGGCTGGGCTCCGATTTCAGGTCCCCGTGACGTTCGACGAGGAGCAAGCGGTGAATTTCTCCACGCCCGAATGGGCCAAACTGGAGGACTGGCAGAAGGACCTTTGCGGAACATCACGAGAGGAAGCTACGAGCCGCTGGTCTCTCTTGGTAAGAGCCGGGTTTGCCTGGGTGGGGGGGCGGGGGGTGGGATTCGTATCCTTGCTTTAGACCAGCCAGCTGCAGCCTACGACGGGGGACCAAACCGTTTGCCACCAGGCCATAGAAGTGGAACCATCCCCTCTTTCCTAACAATTAATCCCATGGGACCCCACTGTCTGTTTCCCCCTCCTCCTCCATCACCTCTTCTTCCTCCCTCCCCTCCGTCCCTCCCTCCCTGGTAGCACTGATGTTGTTACCTAGCTGAGTCATGAGATGTTTGCAAGGAAACCCTCCAGCTCAGAGAGCAACAAGGACGTCACAATCCTTTTCTTCCTTTCTTTTTTCTTTTCCTTTCTTTTCTTTCCTTCCTTCCTTCCTTCCTTCCTTCTTTTCTTCTTTTTCCTTCTCCTTCCTCCTCCTCCTTTCAGAATCAGAAGCCTTTATTGGCCAAGTGTGATTGGACACACAAGGAATTTTGTCTTTGGTGCAAATGCTCTCGGTGTCCATAAAAAGAAAAGAGACATTCGTCGAGAGTCAGGAATCATAGTCAGAGGGTACAATAAGCAATCAAGTCATACTAGGAAACAGTCAGTATAGATCGTAAGGATACAAGCGACCAAGTTACAGTCCTACAGTCACAAGGGGAGGGGATGGATGATAAGGAGTGGTAAGAAGATTAATAGTAATGCAGACTTTGTAAATAGTTGGACAGTGTTGAGGGAATTATTTGATTAGCAGAATGATGGCATTGGGGATAAAAACCGTCCTGGTGTGTCTAGTTGTTCTGGTGTGCAGTGCTCTATATAGCGTCGTTTTGAGGGAAGGAGTTGAAACAGTTTACGTCCGGGAGGTGAGGGGTCTGTAAATATTTTCACAGCCCCCTTTTTGACTCAGGGTCCTCAATTTCAAACTCTCCTCCCTTCTAGCACTATTTGGGTCATGAGATGAAACAGATAGCCGATAATCAGCGTTGGAAGGGGCCTTGTAGGTCATCTAGTCCAACCCTCTGCCCGAGCAGGAGACAGATGGGAGTCCAATCTCTTCTTGAAATCTCTTTGTCTGCAATGAAACCACTAAGCTCAGAGAGCACCAAGGACCCCACTGTTTGTCGTCATCGTCCTCTTCCTCCTCCCTATGAACCTCCCACTTTTCTAGCGCTGATGTTGTTCCCTAGTTGGGTCACAAGACTTCTGCAAAAAACAAAAACAAAATACAGCCAGCTCAGAGAACAGCAAAGACACCCCCCCCCCTCTGGGAGGGGCCATTCACCATCCCACATGTGGCTTTACTCCCGAGTTGACCCTTGTTCCTTGACTGTTCCCTTCTCCTGGCAGCTCTGCGCATGGGCACACTGGGAACAGGCTCCAGCTGTTCTTCTTCCCCACTTATCTCCGACTCAGAAGGCAGCTGATAACTGTCAGAGGGCCCTGGCCCCGTATCTGCCTCTGACACAGAGCCCTCCAGGACTGGCCCATGTTCCTCCACCACCTCCTCACTGTCCGAGTCTGCCGACTGCTCCGCCAGCTGCCGGTGGGCCACAAGAGATCCCTTTCCGTCGGCTTAACCTCTCTTCTTTCTTTTTCATTCTGCAGACTCTGCCATCGCCAAGGCTGATGTCCTTGCCCCCCAGGTGGGTCCGGGGTCAGTGCCCCACGTTGTGGATCAGCCCTCGGCGGGGGGAAAGGGACTCCCCCCGACACCCAAACTAGGTCTGCGTGAAACAATCGAACGGGGCGGCTTTCACTTTGCAAATTTTTCCTCCCGATTCCAGTGGGTTTGAAATCTTGGTTCCTTTTCTTTTTTTTTTTAACCCATTTGATAACCCATCTGATCATTCTTTGAAGCCCACCCAACCCACCCCTAATTCCTGGGGAGAAAAGGGACCTTTCCTTGGGAGCAAGGGAAGTAAAAATCACAGGGTCTAAAAAAGGGACCTTGGAGGTCTTCTAATCTCACCCCCTTTCCCAGATGACTGAATTTGGTGGGAGGGGGTCTCCAAGAGCAGAGCTTTCCCCCCTCCCCACTTTGGGCCAAGAATGGGGTACCTTGCAAGCATTGGGGCTCCCCGGGCTCCCCCAGAGGCGGGATAGGAGTTGGTCCATCTTCAGAAGCATTCTTGACGGCCTCAAAAAGATGAGCTACTTACGGCCTGGGTCTGTCAATATAGACCCCCCCACCTGCAGACATTTCACGACCCAGCTAGGTAACCTCCTCAGTGCCGGAAGGGAGCAGGGTTTACAAAGAACAGGAGGAGGAGGAGGAGAAGAAAGGGGGGAAGGCTGTGGGGTCCTTGGTGCTCTCTGAGCTGGGTGGTTTCCTTGCAGACATTTCATGAGCCAACTAGGGAACATCATCAGTGCTAGGAGGGAAGATTAGAAACCATATCCTGTTCCTTTCCAGCACTGCTGTTACCTAGTTGGGTCATGAAATGTCTGCAAGAAAACCACCCAGCAGAGAGCACCAAAGACGCCACAATCCTTATCTTTTTCCTCCTTTCTTTCTTGTTCTCCTCCCTCCTCCTCCTCCTCCTTTCAAACCCTCCTCCCTTCTAGCACTGATGATGTTACTTAGTTGGGTCATGAAACGTCTGCAAGAAAACCACCCAGCTCAGAGAGCCCCAAGGACCCCTCATTTCAACCCCGAGACACAAAAATCTTCTCTTCTGTCAATAGCTTTATCTTCTATCAGCGGTGCCTCAGATAGAAAGTCCCTAGAGAGAGTGGTGAGGACAGCGGATGACGATAGGAAGCTCACTTCCCGCCATTCAGGATGCTGCTTCTAAGCGCTGTGAGCTCAAAGCTCTGTTAGAGACGGTCTGTTTCTGTCGCTCCCTTCTGGGAAGAGGGTTCAAGTATTTCTAGCAGGACTTCCCGATTCTTCGTTCTGTAGGCCATCGGTCCGGTTAACTCACAGGATTCGTTTCTCTCGCCATGTAGACATACACATCCGAACTAGACTGTGTTGTTTCTCTGTGTTATGCAATATATGTGGGTATATGCATAACTTTGTATTTATTTATTTTAGTCACATTTACGCAGTGTATAGTAGAGGTGGAGACCCTTTGACGAAATTTAATTTTAACGTACGCCGATTGGTCTACCTTCCAAGTGACAATAAAGTTGTTTTGTAGTTCTATTTCGGTACCTACCTGTCATCCTCCTTCCTAACAGCAGAACCGTTGACTTCCAAAGACGACCTCTTGTCCTGGATTAAGCAGGAGGAACCTCCCGGCCCCAGGAAGTGGAATCTGGAGAGAGAGTTCCCTGCCACTCTCGGTTACGGTGAGTCTGGTCGAATGGTCGCAGGCCTCCAAGGGAAGCCATCATGCCACCGCCTTGGACGTTGAAATCATCACGCTTCCTGGCATGGTTGACTAGGGGGTTCTGGGAGTTGGAGTCCAGTTCTCTTAAAAGCATGCTGACTGGGGGATTCTGGGGGATTCTTGAGGTCCGCTTCAAAGCAGGCTAGCTTGGGAATTCTGGGAGTTGAAGTCTACCATTTGTAGAGCACGAGGACTGGAGAATTCTGGCAGTTGGTCTGCCTGTCTTCAAGTGCCCAGGTCTCAGAGTAACAGGCCTTCAAAACATTTGCCCACCCCCTTTCTCCTCCTCCTCCTCCTCCTCCTCCTCCTCCTCCTCCTCTTCTTCTTCTTCTTCTTCTCCTCCGCCTCCTCCTCCTTCTCCTTCTTCTTCTTCTTCTTCTCCTTCTCCTTCTTCTTCTTCCAAAGACAACCTCAGACATTAACTCTCCTTCGCTGCAAAATCTGTCCCTTTAAGGATTCCCTTGGACTGGGTTCCAGCTTCTGCCGCTGTCTTAACGGAGTTGTTTCCCCACCCACCCCGTTCTCCTCTCTTCCAGACGAGAGCGCCAGAGTCAAAAGCGAGGAAGAGAAGCTCCAAGCAAGTTTGAAACAAGCCTTGCCTGCCCGGCTCCCTGGAGCACTCAGTGACGAGGTCTTCCAGGCCCCCAGGTGCTGCCAGAGGCAAAGCTGCCCTCAGGGCCAACCTCCTCCCCCTCCCCAAAAGCCACCAGAGGAGCCACCCCACCCCAGTGAGAGAACCTGCCCCCAACCCGAGGCCCCTCCGCCAGCAGCCTGCTTGAAGGAAGGCCAGCTGAGATGCTTCAAGGGTCTGGATGAGCTTTCCTTGCCTCCAAGGATCCCCGTGGGAGAGGAAGTGTACGGGGGAGGGGTCAGGCCAGGGACCGAGCCCAGTGCCCCCCAGGTCCCGGAGCCCTACCTGTGCCCGGAGAATAACAACAGCTTCGGCGACGTGGCCGCCTCCGAAACAGCCGGCCGGCCGCACGCCTGCTCCCTCTGCCCAAAGAGTTTCCGGCTCAAGACCAGCCTGCTGATCCACCAGAAGACCCATGCCATGGGGAAGAGCGACAGCCCCTTTGTGTGCCCCGAGTGTGGCTGCGGTTTCAGCCACCAGGCTCAGCTGACTCGGCACCAGGCCATCCACGCTGACCGGCCGCACCAGTGCTCGGAGTGCCACAAAGCCTTCAAACGCAAGTCCAGCCTGGTGGTTCACCAGAAGACGCACCGTGAGCGGCCGCGCCCCTTCCAGTGTCCCCAGTGCAACAAGACCTTCATCAGGAAACAGCACCTGGACGACCACACCCGCACCCACACGGGGGAAAAGCCCTACCAGTGTCCCGAGTGCGAGAAGCGCTTCGCAGAGAAATCCAAGCTCACCAACCACTACCGGATCCACACTGGGGAGCGGCCCTACCGCTGCGGGCAGTGCGACAAGCGCTTCGTACGCGCCCACCACCTGGTCAAGCACCAAAGCAGCGTCCATCAAGCCGGGGCTAAGCTGTACTCCTGTCGCGAGTGTGGGCAGAGTTTCAGCCATTCCCAGGCCTTCCTCAGCCACCAGGCCAGCCACGCCAACGGCGAGAGGCGCCACCGCTGCACCGAGTGCCTCAAGACCTTCGCCCGCCGGAAGTACCTGCTGGAACATCAGCGCATGCATACGGGGGAGAACCCGTACGCCTGCCCGCACTGCGGCAAGCACTTCCGATACAAGCAGTCCCTAAAGCAGCATCTGCGCATGCACCGGGAGCAGCTGCCCCCACCGCCTGGGCCCGCTGTGCCAGCCAGCCTGCCAGTCACCCACCCGCTAGAGAGAAACTCTCTCTTTGAGGCCAACCCTCCCATCGGGACCTGAAGCTGGACCCCAAGTGGTCTTTTGTGCCAAATGAACCGCTGGGCTAGAATTGGCCCGCTGGTGGGCCAGCTGAGATCCTCACCACCTTCCGTGGGGCAGCCCCAGCGCTTCTTCCCTCCCCATGGAGAGGCCTCCTCCTTGCTTGCCTGATCCAGGACCGTGGGGGCCCTGTGGAATGAGCCCAGCTCCCAGCATTCGAAACACGCCAGCTGTCCTGAACCATTTCTTCGATGGAGAGACGGCTGTCGAAAGACGCTCCTTGTGCTGCATTGCACTGCGAGTCCTGGCTGAACCGGGTTGGGGGGGGAAGAATCACGCCCAAAATGTGGTGTCCACTTACCCTCTTGGCTCCATTACCTGGTCTAGCACCGAAGGCCGGCCTGATGGAGCCAAAAGGATGTGGTTCCCTCACCTCCAGGGAGGAGAAAGACGCAGACACCGAGGTTGCCGCGCACGGCTGTGATTTTCCACCCTGCCCTCCACACTTTGCTCGACGATCAGAGGTGCAGCGGGTACGAAAGACAGCCGGGAAGTCGGAATTGACTGTCCCCGCCGCCTGTCTCCCTTCTCCAGTGGGCCGTATGCGGGGCAGCGATCCGTGGCCAAACTTCAGGACATCTCCACCTTCTCGGTCCGCTCCTCAGAGATACCCTTGTTTCACTGCTGTCGATCAAGTTGCATTATCAAACTCCTGGTTTACCGTTTTTCGGCCGGTGTTGACCTGTGCCGAAAAGCTCTTTTTGCTGAAGGCTTTGGCTGTGCTTTTCAATGTGGTACATTTATCGCCCAGACTGGACGGGCTCCTGGTTCTTCTCCCCTCTCTGCCCGTTCAGACACCGGCATGAAATCTCGAGTTTTGCCTTGTCGCTCCAAATTCTTTTGTCACCAAGAGGATGTAGCCTTCACATCACTCTCTCCAGCCCTGAAAATACGCGCCCGCCCCCCCCAAAAAAGAGAGTACTCAGAAGCGACCCTAAAATCATGGCCATAAACCGAAACCTCCAGCCCGCTTCCACACCAGGTTCTCACTACCTTAAATCCAACTGTATTACAGGTAGTTCTCGATTTACAACAGTACCCGTATTCCTCTTTAATACAGGTAGTCCTCGACATACAGCAGTTCCTTTCGTGACCGTTCAAAGCTACAGTGGCGTGAGAAAAGTGACTTATTACCGTTTTTTCACAAATACAACTGTTGCAGCCTTGCCAGGGTCGCGGGACTCAAAATTTAGGCACTTGCAAACTGGCGTGTGCTTATAACAACTGCAGTGTCTCTTGACCCTTTTGCGACCTTCCGACAAGCAGAATCAATGGGGAAGCCAGATTCACTTAACAACCGTATGACTGAGGAACTGCAGTGATTTATTTGATGACGGTGGACAGAAAAGGTCGTAAAATGGAGAGAAATGTAAACCAGGGGAAAAGACTGCGTCCCCCAGCGCAGGGGTATCAAACTCTGGGCTCACGGGCCAGATCCAGCCTGCAGGGGCTTAGATCTGGCCATCCTGGAAACAGCAAAGGACCTGCCTGTGGTGCCTCTGTCAGCGAAAACGGAGCTCAGGAGGGCCGCAGGTGGCCCTCCTGAGCTCCATTTTTACTGGCAGAGGGTTGCAGGAAGCTGTCGCATCTGGAAATGGGAGCTCGGGAGCCGGCAGAGCGCTTGGGCCACCACAGGTACCCCTGACACGAGTGATGGCCACACCAACCCTGATCACACCTACCACAACCCTGATGTACCCCTCAATGAAATTGAGTTTGACCCCCCCTGCCCTAGTGGCATCTTGCAAAGTGGTAAGTGGTCCCAAAGTTGAGTGCAAGCAAGTTGGATTATCCATCCGATACTCTGGAATGAGGTGTTACCAGGCCCACCCTTCCAAGGTGCCACAACTGTGTGTAGATAGTATGTGGAGCAGGAGGAGACAGCAATTGCTACCAAGCCTATCCTTGCTCCGTTCTATGTCTGTTGGCCAAAACACGGATGCATGGCTTCCTAAGGCCCAATACAGGTAGTTTTTGACTTATGACGAGTTGCTTAGTAGCCATTTGGAGTCACAACCAGCCTTGAAAAGTGGGCTTACAACTCTGATCCAAGTTCCGGCAACTGCCCTCTTGTGTGGTCATATCATCACTCATTGAGCTGTTGGCAATACGGCTGCAGCATCTCACGGAGACATAACTGCATTCAGCAAAGGTTTTGTTGAACACTGGTACTTAATTTCCGCTTTTGGGCAAAACAGTGCCATGGCAAAATGAGGGATTCACTTACCGACTGCAGTGATATGCCGAACTGAGTTGACCAAATAAATTGTACTATGTGTGATACCAAACTGGCATTGTGCATCCATTTCCCCATACAAGGCAGTTAGGTCTTCCTACAAAATCTTTTTTCAACCCTTTTGGCTTTTCCTGATACAACTCACACAGCTTCCAGTACATCACACACACACACACACTTTCTCTGATTATTATCAAGGGGGAAAATATAAGGAGATCATTTGGTCTAGTGGTTAAGGCACCAGGTCAGGAAGCAGGAAAGTAAGTTCTAGTCCTGCCTTAGACATGAAAGTTGGCTGGGTGACTTTGGGTCACTTGCCAGAAGATGTGAGTTCTAGTTCTGCCTTTGGCACGAAAGCTGGCTAGGTGACTTTGGGCCAATCCTGGTGATTACCCATACCATCTTTATGATTTAAGGTGGGATTAGAACTCACCATCTCCTGGTAGTTGGCCAGTCAGCCAACCAGCTTTCACGCCTAAGGGGATGAGAACTCACTGTCTCCTGGTGATTGGCTCAAAGTCACTCAGCCAGTTTTCACGCCTTAGGTGGGGCTAGAATGGTTTCCTGGTCCAAAGTCACCCAACCGGCTTCCACACCTAAGATGGGATTCTTGGTCAGCACCTTAGCACAATTATGTGCAAACTATTAAAACAATTATTTTAGCAGAAGACCAATATATAAGCAATCCTGGTTTAGGGACCACTCTTGGGGCCAACAACTCAGTCACTAAATAAAGCAGTCCATAAGTGTGTGGGGGGGAAATCACAATTTTACTTTTTCCATTGATATGCAATTTAACTTATAATTCTTCCTTTCATACTCAACTTCTTTTAGCCTTCAATGAACCTAGCTACATTTTTTTCATGTTTCAAAACATCTTTATTTCTAAATAAATCAATTTTGTCCTCCAATGAACCAAAGATTTTAAAACATCTTTGATCTAACATGTATTATTATTATTCTTAAGCGCCATCATGTTGTATTACAGTACAAAAATAAAAGAATACAAAAATCAGTGTTTACAATTACAGTACTGTACCTGTAAACATCTATAGAAATCCCCTTCCAAAGATTAGTCTTCGCTGCGTTTTTGGAAACGTTTGGACACTGAGACCGAGAAGGCTAGTGAACCGAGAATCTTCTGGCATCTCCCCTTTTTCGTGGGGAGGAAGGAAGAGGTGAGCAAGAAATAACTGTCCGTAAAGAATTCACTAAGTTTTCTTTGCACGTTTTTTTTTCTTCATCTCATTTATTTCCCTAGAACAAATGCATTCCTGACATAGCTTTCAAAAAATGTTCTACATTAGAATCCATACTTAATTTTCACGATGTTTCATTAACACGAGAAAACACCTATTGATACTTCCTGGGCTCCCGATGTAACTTTCCAAAATGTTCTACATTTCGATCCATACTCCCTAATTTTCTTAACATTTCATTAACATGAGAAAACACCGATCAATATTTTCACATGATCAATATTTTCACACGAATCTTCCTGGGCTCCTGATGTAACTTTCCAAAATTTTCTACATTTCGATCCATACTCCCTAATTTTCATTAATATCTGAGAAAACACCGGTCGATATTTTCACATGAACTTCTTGGGCTCCTGATGTAATTTCCTTAACATTCTAAATTTAGATCCGTATTTCCACACACGCTTCCTGGTCTCCCAATGTAACTTTCCAAAATGTTCTTACACTTGGATCTATATTTCCTAATTTTCGTACCGCTTTGTTAACATCCAAGAAAAACGCCAGTCAATAGTTTCGCCCTGAATTTCCTGAACTCAAGTCTAGAATTTTATTTCTTCCTCCTCTTCCGCAAGGCCCTGGGCCTCCAATTCTTCTTTCAACTCGATCAATTCTTCGTTGGAAAGCTCTCCCTCGGGGTAGGCGATCCATTTTTTCACGTCTTCCGCATCTGCCTCTAAACTGAGGGCTTGGGTGAGCATCAAAATGTTGTGACTGATTTCCTCCAAATCTTCGTTTGGGTCAAAGCCTTCGAAATTATGGACGAGGAGAGCAAAACGTTTTAAGCACCGTTCCCAAATCCCTTGCATGCATTTCAGGCTGACGTCCTTCCAGGCCGTCGCGATGTTTTCAATACAGTGGCTGATATCATACGCTTTCCAAAACTCGCGTAAGATCACCCCGCTGTCCTCCGTTGCGGCGACAGCCATGGCCAGCGTGGCCCGTAAATAGCATGCTTTGAAGGTCGAGACAGCTCCCTGATCCATGGGCTGCAGGAAAGGGCTGGTGTTTTTTGGTAGATAAACAACCTTCACGTCTGGATGGACATTGTCCAGGTGCAGGGGATACCCAGGGTGTTGCTGAGGAGCAGAAGAATTCTAAAAGGGATTCTGTTTTGAAAACAATATTCCTGCACTTGGGGGATGAAGCAATTCACAAACCAATCCTCGAAGAAGACTTGGGTCATCCAGGCCTTCTGATCGGATTGGTAATAAACGGGCAGGGTCTCCTGGCAGATATTTTGGCACACGAGAGGATCTTCCGATTTGTGAATCAGAAAGGGCTTCAGCTTGAATCCAGCGACGTTTCCACCCAAGAGCAAAGTGATCCTGTCCTTAAAGGCTTTGTATCCAGGCATGGCTTGGGCCTCTTGGTGAAGGTAGGTCCGTTCTGGCATTTTTTTCCAGAATAACCTGGTTTTGTCCACATTGAATATCTGTTCGGGCAAATAGTTCCCTCCTGTGACGAGATCGTCCAAGTCATCGAGGAAGCGTTGGGCTGCTATTTTGTCGGCATCCGTGGCTTCACCTGGCGGGTGCGCAGTGTGGTAATTAAACCTTCGCTGGAACCGCATGAACCAGCCACGGCTGGCCGTGAACGTTTCAGTGCATTCCTCACCCGCTCGTTCCTTCAGGGTGGCAAAAATGCTGCGCGCCTTGGCCTGAATGAGCGGGAGGCTGATGGGAATCCTCTTCTGGATCTGATCCTCGATCCAAAGCATCAGGAGTTTCTCTGTTTCGTGGATGAGGCCTTTGCGCTGCCTGGTGATGATGGCTTTCGTCCCCGGCGATCCCTTCATGGCTTCCCTGATCCGCTCCTTGTTCTTTAAAATGGTGGAGATGGTGGAATGGGCCAGGCCTTCTTCTTGAGCGATGATGTTCACCTTCTTCCCGGCGTCGTAGGCTTTGATGATCTTCATCTTCAAATTCAGACTGATGGCCTTCCTGTGCTTCTTGCTGCGCTCTTCGGAGGAACTGTGGCCTTTTCTCTTCCTCTTTGAGGACATGGCAAGCGAAAATAAGAGCCCGTTGCAAAATACTGTAGACAGACAGAGAGAGAGACAGAAATAAGAAATAATTTAAAAAATAGTTCAATTGTTTGAGAACAATTTAAGTTCAGTTTTAGGTGGGAGAAGCGCAAATATATATTTTCCTGATTTGGTAACAATTTCACTCCCTGGATCCAAGTATGTAAATCAGGTGTCCAATCTTGGCAACTTTTAAGACTTGTGGACTTCTTCTCCCGGAATTCCCGAGACAACAAATACGTGGATCATCACGACAATTGGGAGCACAGTGGCTTGTGAGGTCAGGATGCTAGGTTGGAGGTCAGGAAGCCTGCGTTTGAGACCCGGTGCTCTAGGGCGGGTTGAGTTCCTCCCGTCTTTCCCTCCAGCTCCTGTCGGTCTCCAAGTGGGCACCTCCCCTGGCAACGGTGATGTCACCGGCTAATCTGGTCAATACAGAAGTCCCTTGATGCTGCTGACATGAGCACGATGCAATCAAGCCAATCAACCCAGACTTCTCCCTCAAAGCACAAATGAACAGGCTTAAATTATCATATTATGCAATAATTCCGCTTGCTTGGATAGTCCATCAGGGCAGGAAACGCAGAAGGAAAGAAGAGAGGAGGACAACCAACACAAGGTGAATAAACTCAGAGCAGTCACGGTTGCATTACTGGAACAGCTGAAGGGCCAAATTATGCTGGAGGAGGCATAATTAATGGCCATTAACGGCCAACACTACCATTGTTAATGGTCATTAATAATGACCGATATCAATGGCCAACACTACCTTGATGGCACACAATCAAATCAAGGATAAATTGATTCCTCCAAGCACAATGGTTTGTCGAGTTGCCACTGAGCCCAGTACAAGTTATCCTCAACTTAACCACCGTTTAGTGACCGTTTGGAGTTACAACGGCAGTCAAAGAAGTGACTTATGCTTATTTTTCAAACTTACGAGTGTTGCAGCACCCCTGTGGTCACATGATCAAAATTCGGTAATTGCCCTGTATTTATGACAGTTGCAGCATCCTGGGGTCAAGTGATCGCCTCTGGCGACCTACTGACAAGCAAAAGGGAAAGCCAGATTCACTTAACAACTCTGTTACCAATTTAACAACTGTGATGATTCACAAAAAACCGTGGGGAAAGGGCGTAAAATGGGGCAACCCCCCCCCTTAAGTGTGAGCAATGGAAATATTGGACTCACGTCGCGGTCGTAATTCAAGGACTACCTGAAGCAGATCCTACCCTCCCCAACCTCTGCTCCTTGACCTTCTTGACCAGGACTTGCGGGTTTCCTACCCCACACCCTGGAAAGGTGGGGCTACGGAGGTCAGTTCAGTGGGGAGACCACATCTCAACAAGGAAGCTACCATCACATCCAAAAAGGACATCAGAAGAACCCCAAATTCTCCCCTTACCTGGGCTAGGGCCTTCCCCAAAGAACAAGGAGTCCTGAGCACACGGGTCTTCCTGAAGTCCACAGAGATGTTCCTCAGAAATGGTAATGGTCTGATATTCTGTCAGGAAAGAAAGAAAAAAAGGAAAGGGAGGGAGAGAAGGAGGGAGGAAGGAAGGAAGGAAGGAAGGAAGGAAGGAAGGAAGGAAGGAAGGAAGGAAGGAAGGAAGGAAGGAAGGAAGGAAGGAAAAAAAGATGGAAGAGAAAGGAAAGGAAGGAAGGAGCGAGGGAGGGAGGAAAACAAATATGTAAGGGCTTCCCAATTTATTACCTTGATGAAATGGACAATCTCTGAAAAACCAACCCCCATGGGCACTGAGGACAGGAAGAGGTCTGAGGATCTTAGACCAGCTTAACCGATTGTGGGGCCCTTGGTGCTCTCTGAGCTTGGTGGTTTTCCTGTGGACATTTCATGACCCAACTAGGTAATATCATCAGTGTAACAAGGGAGTGAGGTTTCCTCTTTAACCTCATTCCCTTCGATCACGGATATCATGTTCCCTGGTTGGGTTATGAAACAACCAAGCCAACAACCAAGCTCGGAGACCACCAAGGACCACCCAGCCCCCCTCTTTCTACTCCTCTGCAGACCCCCACACTGCCTAAAGTACCGATGATGTTGCCTAGTCATGAAACATCTGCAAGAAAACCACCAAGCTCAGAGAGCACCAAGAACTCCACCCTTCAACCCCTGAGCTTCAACTATTATTCTACTGATAACAAGGATAAAAATGAAGAAATATCTAGATACCACAGCCTAGTGGGACTTCAAACACGTGAGTTAAAAAGGAGCCATACTGTTGGAGCGATATGCAGACTCTGTAAACCGTTTCGCACATGTGCGCAGGGCTCCATCCTCTGTATCAAAGCTGATGAGCTGTGCTGTTTCTTAGCTCAGCTAAGGCGCGGCAATCCGCTTTGCGCTACGTATCAGCTGAGCTAAAACGCCAAGGGAATCTAGGAGAAGTGATGCTATACAGCTTACAACAGAGACAGGAGTTCTTACCCTCACTAGGATCGTACTGCACGTGGTCTCTGTGGGATTCCCCGGGGCCCAAGCACACCTCCTCCATCTCCTCTTTAATCCCTGAAGGTAGGTCTATATACTCCACTGAAGAACCTGAAGAACCAAAGAGAGGAAAACAGCGGCGTTGCTCTTCTCTTAACAACAAGGCATCTCATGGACCGGAAGATGCGCGCCGAAACAGAACCAAGGAAGCAGGACAGGAGGATGCGGCCTACGGCGTTCAGGTCAGGAAGATGGTTGGCCACAAGGTGAGATGAAGTGAAAGTGGATGGGACAGGGCTGGAGAAGGGCGCACTGAAACCAGGCAGGCTGAAGTATTTGGTCTAGGACAGGGGCGTCAAACTTCACTGAGGGCTGCATCAGGGTCGTGTTTGACCTGGGGGGGGGGATGGGCTTGGCCACCTCGACATTACTCTGGTCAGGGGCGCCTGTGGTGGGTCTGAACGCTGTGCCAGCGAAAACGGGCTCCCAAATGCCGTTCTCGGCTGCGATGGCCTCCTGCGACCCTCTGCCAGCAAAAACGGGGCCGGCCTTTTGCTGTTTCCATGGTGGCCCCGCGGGCCAAATCCAAACACCCTGTGGGCAGGATCTGGCCCCCGCGCCTCGACTTTGACACCCTGGGTCTAGGAGGTCGTGGAATGGTATCAAGGGATAGTACTGGAGGGATAGTGTAAAGGAAACAAGTGCAGGGGGTTTAAATTAATGTTCAATTAGAATTTCAGCAGATAGGTGCCTATTTAGTTAGCTATTAAGGTGCTGCCCCAAGATCAGGAGACAATGAATTCTAATCCTGCCTTAGGCATGAAAGCTAGCTGGATGACTTTTTGGGCTTATTACTAGGAGACGGTGAGTTCTAGTTCCACTCGGGCATTAAAGCCAGCTGGGTGACTTTGGGCCAGTCCCTCTCTCCCAACCCAACCCACCTCACAGGGTCACTGTGGGAAAAATAGGAAGGGGAAGGGGCATTAGAGGTGTTCCCCACCTAGAGTTACTTATAAAGAAATCAAAGCTAATATATAAATAACAAATAAGCAGTAAGGAGATGCCCGATTCATCCATATAAGCTTCCCATTTCTCTCCAGAATACGTCATTCCGACACGGTCCGGAGGGAAACAAGATCCTGGAATGTTCATCTCCTGGGTCAACAAATTTCGGGTCAATGAGGAGGACTGGCCCTTATTTGGGGGAGGAAGCAGCTCCTTTCTTTCTATGCCAACCACAACTCCAAGACACCAGCTGTTCACCCTCGTGAAGTCCAGCACCAATCTCCTCAGGAGGCCTGGCATTGCCGCTGCCTTGAGGCCCTTCTGCTTCTTCCTTCAGCCACAAAGAAACATCGACTGGAGCAACGGGGGACTCTGAGGGGAGGAGGAAGAAAAGGGTTGCCATAAGCCCCCGAGGTCAAAGCCCGCGCAGTCTGAAGGGGACCAACCCTTGAAGTATCCACCCAGGTTCAAAATGAGGCGGTCGGCCTGCTTTCGGGCAAGCCGAGATTTGCAAAGAGATCTTATCATTTAGCTGATTTGCTTCGGCACTCAATTCATGGTCAAAGCCCGTATTATCATCTTCTTCCGATGACCCCGTCATCCCATGCGGGGTGGAGTCTGGGCAATGGAACGGAGCAGAGTGTTTTAATGGATGGGTGCCATTCCCATCGCCAATGAAGAGATGGATTCCGATTGTGCCCAGAGCGAAAAATAACAGCTTCTACCTAGGATCGAACTCACAGCCTCCTGAGAGCTCCACCTCTAGGCTGCCGTACCACTCTTGTCAAAACCCTATCTTGGCTGGTTATTTGAAGGACCAAGAGCACCAAGGACTCCACAGTCGTCCTCCATCTCCTCTGCTGCTGCTTCTTCCTCCACTTCACAGCTCCTCTACCTTCTATCATTGATGATGTTCCCTACTTGGGTCATGAAATGTCTGCAAGAAAACCACCCAGCTCAGAGAGCACCAAGGACCCCACAGTTCTCCTCCTCCTCCACCACCCCCATCCAGTCTTCCTCTTCCTTCTAATGATGCTACCTAGTTGGGTCATGAAAAGTACAAGGAAACCACCAGCTTCAAACAGCGCCACGCCCCCCCACGCCCCCAACTGAGAGCAACCTACTCCTTATGAAAAAGAGGATTTTTTTAAAAAAATTAAAGCTGTGTATTTCAAGAAACAGTGAATTTACCTGCGCCAGGCGGTGTCGGTGTGTTAATCCCAGGCATAGTGTCAATGTTTGTATCGCACAAGGCCTCTCCTTGTTCAATCCGGGTCAGGATCTCGGGCTTGGCAATCGCGTAATCTATCCAGGCGACAAATGAAAATATACTTGTTAACTGTGCCCACAATTTTTGGGGAAAAACAAAATAAGTGGAAAAGACGACGTTGTCACATGCCATTCATTGCCACTAGAAATGGGGCGGACGTCCATCAGGCGGCCTCTTGCCCAAAACCATACAGGTCATCCTCGACTTACAACAGTTTGTTTACTGACTGTTCAAAGTTACAACGGCACTGGAAAAAGGGATTGATCAGTTTTCCCACTTACGACTGTCATAGCATCCCCGTGGCCACATGATCAAAATTCAGATGCTAAGCAACCGGTTTGTATTTATGACCATCGCAGTGTCCCGGGGGGAGGCTGTGATCCCCTATTGCAACCAGTGAAGTCGGGGGGGTGGTGGTGGGAGGGGCGGATTCTTTTAACAATCAGATTCACTGAACAACCGTGTCACTAAGTGAACTGCAGGGATTCACTTAACACGGGGTCTGTAACTTGAGAAGGTTGAGGTGGATGGCGGGGGATGCCCTCGTAGAGACGGTGATGGCAAGGGGCGCGTTCTGCTGATCCCAGGGACATCGCAAAGTCCCTGGTCGATCCAGGAGAAGCCCTTCTACCATCGGCGGAGAGGCAGCCATTAAGCTGCTGAAGCTGGGACAGCTCCGGAAGGAAGAGGCAGAAGGAGAAAGGGTATCGGTTGGTGAGGACTTTTTTTTTTTTTAATTAATATTTGGGACTTAAGGACACCCTAAGAAGGAGAAGAAATCTGTAAGATTTTTGACAAAATTGATTTAGAGGCGATTTTTTAAAGAGGAATGTCAAAGTGAGGCTTGGCTTTTTACTTTTACTTTCCTTTTTACTGAACTTCTATCGCGATTTAGCAATTGTTAACTGGACTGGTTTTTTCGCTTATATCTACCTATTCTTTTTCTCCTTTTTGACTGTTTATATTTTTTAGAATAGAGGCTCCCTTTAGTAATTTTTTTTTTTTAAAAAATATATATATATACATATATATATCTTCTTTTTCTATTATGCTTTTTCTGGGAAAGAAGGGGGAGTGGATTAAAGAAACTTTGTAACACTGCCGACTAGAGGCTTGAAAACTACTTTATTGGAAGCTGTGAGAACTGTGAAAAACTCTTTCTCAAGGACACTGGAACTTGATAAGATAGAGGGAAGAACACCGGAGAATGTTTTGGCAGGTGTTCTTTGGGACTTCTATCAACAATTGAATATTTGAAGCTTGGATTTGAAATTTGTGGAGAAGCCATAATAAGAACCTCGGACAATTAAATAAAACGCAGTGTGCTCTTTTGTTATTTTTTCTTAGCTGTCTTATCCCTCCTCTTCAATCCATAATATTCTGTAACAATTGTATATTTATTTTTTATTCATTTTTTTTTGTAAAGGGAAAGCCTCAGAATAGCTTTTTCCTTTTCTTATTGGGATTTTTGCCTTTTCCATTTTCATTGATCCATTTTTATGGCTATTTTTTATTTTTGAGATTTTCCAATTGGATTAAGGTGTGAAGAACCTGAAAAATTCTTTTTTTCTTCTTACTATTTTTTTTAATACTATTGGGTTTTATTCTTTTTCCCTTCATTTTTAACTTTTATTTTGAATCATATTGACTATCTCACAATAGGATTAAGGTCTAGAAGAACCCGAAGAACCTTTTCTTTTTAATTTGGGGCTTTTTTTATTTATTGTCTTTTTCTTATTTTTATTCTTTTTCTTTTTTCCTAATTGGATTATAATTGACTACTCTACTAATTGGATTAAAAGAGCTTGAAGACCCTGAGTTACCTAAATGAGTAAGAAATCCATACCTTCTGGCATTTCAACCTCTGCTCCTGCTTCACCAACTGCTGGAGGACAACGTTTAGCCCAGATAATGTCGAAGCAAGATAAAGGACAAGTGGATTTAAAGGTGATTATGCAAGGAATTCAAGAACTTAAAACGAAATCGGATATCATTGAAAAGAAAATAGAAAGCATTGAACAAAGAGCTGAGAATATTGAACAAAGAACAGAGAGTATTGAACCAAGGACGGAGAGTATTGAACAAAGAATTGGGAAGGCCGACGAAAAAATTGAAAATATTCAACAAATGATGGTGAAATATGACGATGGACTCCAAAAAATTGAAGAGAAAGATAAGCAAAGAGACGAGACAACTGGAAATATTGATAGCAGATTAACAATGGCCGGTGTTTTCTTTTGTGGGAAATGGGCCCAAATGGCTCTTTTGAGTGTTTAAGGTTACAGACCCCTGACTCAACAAATGGGGCAAAGAAGGTCTCAGCAACAGTAACATGGAGCACCATTGTGGGCGTAAGTCAAAGACTGCCTATATTTGCTTGTCGGATGCAGACCTATAAAGGCCTATTGAGGGAGGCCTTCTCTGCGAAGGGTGCAGGGTAGGGACCTCAGCCTTATTGTTGGTGATTCCGAATAGCCCCCTTGCCCCTCCCCAGAGGACAGCCAGCTCCATTCGCGTGGGGGGGAGGGTGTGTGCGTGTGGACCGCTTGCACAACTGGAGCTGAGCGCACACGAGTCTGCCACCCACGTGCCTCCCCTGCACTGTGTGGCCAAGATGGGGATTGCTGGGTTAGAGAACCAATGAAAACAAACGATGCCTTCCAAAGAGGAAAGGACCTGAAATGGAAACCAGCTGGTCACCCTAGCCAGAAGAACTGAGGGCAGGCGGACAAGGCAGTCGGTTAATTGTTGTTATGATCTATTCTCACCCATGGAGACCAACATCTCGTAATTGCTTTTCATGACCGTCTTGTAGAGATCCTTCTGCAATTCATCCAGGTTGCCCCATTCGTGCTCGTTGAAATGAACAGAAAGATCATCGAAGGTGACCGGAACCTGGAAATACAATAGAAATTATCTGGTGGTCCAAATCCTGTATGCTTAACAGGAAGTAGAGAAATACCTGTTGGATAAATTGAAATTAAGCTGCATAATTTGGGGGTGGAGGGGATAGTTTATCATTAGCACACAAAAGCCTACCCTGTTTCCACAAAAATATGACCTACCCTGAAAGTAAGTCCTAGCTTGATTTTTACACGTGCCCAATATAAGACCTATCCCCCCAAATAAGCCCTAATTAAGATCCCGCCCACTCCAGCGTGGATGGGTAAAAATTAAGCTAGGGTGGGGATGGAAGGTGGGTGGAGCTGCCCTACTACTTACCTTTGGACAGTTGTACCCAGGCCTTGCACACCCCGACAACTGCCTTGCCGGCCCATTTCTTCGGAAGCTGGCAAGGGTGGCCAGGCTTTCCTGAAGGCCTCTGTAGCAGATAACAAAGCTGTGGATTGATTCAGAGCTGTTATTGGCTTCGGGGGCCTTCAGGAAAGCCTTGCCGGCCACAGAGAAGCCCCTGAAGGCCTCCAACAGCAAAAAGGAGGCCGGGAGTGATAGCGTGCAAGTGAGGTTAGTCAGTGGATGACATCCCCCCAAAATAAGACCTGGTGACTTTTTTTGGTGGCCAAAAAATATAAGACAGGGTCTCATTTTCAGGGAAACACGGTACTAGCTTTTTCTATATCAGGGGTTACTTGTTAACTTTTAAGACTTGAGGACTTCAATTCCCAGAATCCCCCAGCCAGCATGCATTAAGAGGGGTGGGGTTCCGAGTCCCAGAATCCCCCAGCTGGCATGCTTTAAGAGGGGAGGACTTCAACTCTCAGAATTTAAAAGTTTGCCTCCAGGTTTGCAGAATTCAGGCAGCACGGGTAGTCCTTGACTTTTGACCACCATTGAGCCCAAAATTCCTGTTGCTAAGCGAGACATTTGAGTTTTGCCCCATTTTACGATCTTTTTTGCCATAGTTGTTTAAATGAAGCACTGATTATCTGGCTGGGGAATTCTGGCGGTTAAAGTCTCCGCCTGGTGCGGAGATCCCTGATCGAAATAAACGCATCTGCTTGAAAAAGGAAGCTCGCAAAAGAAGGGTCAAAATCTGCTGAACCTGTCAATCATTCAGTGGAGAGAAGGAGAACAACTGTGGGGTCTGAAGTGTTCATTGAGCTTGACACTTTTCTTGCAGACGTTTCATGACCCAACTATGTAACATCTTCAGTGCAAGGAGGGAATGGGGTTTGGGGAGTGAAGAGAAGAGAAGGAGGAAGGGAGGAAGGACAACAGCAACTGTATAGTGTTCGTTGAGTTTGACAGTTTCTTGCAGACGTTTCATGACCCAACCAGATAACATCTTCAGTGCAAGGAGGGAATGGGGTTTGGGGAGAGGAGAGGACAATGTGTGTAGTTCCCTTAGTTGGGTCATGAAACGTCTGCAAGAAAACATCGACCTCAGAGAATACTAAGGAGCTGTCAGCCTTCAAGATCTTTTCTACTGCTTTGCATCTTTCGGCTGCCATGAGTAATGGTGTGTGTGTGTGTGTGTGTGTGTGTGTGTGTGTGTGTGTGTGTGTGTGTGTTGCATCTGGGAAGAGAGCTGGAGGTGTTATGTTCTTGTGTTGTATAAATGAGGAGTGGGGGGGGTATAAATTCCTGGTCTTAAGTTTCTATTTCCTTGCTTAGCCTTCTTTCCTCTGCGCAACTGCGAATCTTTATCAAAATATGTCGAGGTCAACGGACAGAGGCCTCATCACCACCTGAAGATGCCCACACAATCATATTCAGAACTTTTAATTGGAAGAGTCTTTTGAACTTTGGGGGGTGGGAACAATTTCATCCCTTTGTATATGTGATCTGCGCGCCTAATTTCTTAGATCCAGAATTCTACCTGTAACTTCCACTTCGAACTTCAGTAAAAGAATTCTTTCCTCTAACTTATGGAATCTAAGTGTTTCTTTCTTGGATTTTGATTATTCCTCCTCCTCCTCTCCACAAACCCCATTCCCTTCTAACACTGATGATGTCCCCAGTTGGGTCGTGAAACCTCTGCAAGAAAACCACCAAACCACCAGAGATCAGCAAGGACCCCATGGTCCTGAGACTTAGAATAGCGTCCCTTTGAATGTATACTAATTGTCATACTTTAAAACGAAATTCCGTTGCATAGACAGCTCTCGAAGGGTCACTGCCTCCATCATACACTAAACATGAATGAATGAATGAATGAATGAATGAATGTACTTTGGTGCAAGATATGTTGGTATATTCATTGTCAGTCAGTCAGTCAGCTGGTGCTCCGTTCAAAATCCAAGAAAGAAAAACTTAGACTCTTGTAATTAGAGAAAAGATATCTTTTACTGGAAATCAGTGGTAGCAACAAGAGAATTCTGAATCCGGGGAAATAGGCACGTACATCTCATATATCAAGGGAGTGAAATGTTCCCACCCCCAACAGTTCAAACGGTTCTTCCAATTAAAAGTCGTGAAGTTCAGCATGCGGACATCTCCAGGTGGTGATGATTAGTTAGTTAACCTTGGCTTACTCAGATAAAGGTTTGCAGTTGCGCAGAGAAGAGAAAGCTAAGCAGGAATGAGAAACCCTCCCCAGTTTATACAATATTAGTTAGTAATACTTTCAGCTCACGACCCATACATTCCCCCACTTCCACCTCGCGTTACTCATGACAGCCAGAAAGCAGCAAAGGAAAGGAGGAAGATCTTGAAGGCTGACACATTCATTCATTCATTCATTCATGTTTAGTGTATGATGGAGGTGGTGACCCTTAGAGAGCACCGAGGATATTCCCCAATCCTCTTCCTCCTCCCTGCTTCTCCTCCCTTCCCAGCCCTGATGCTGTCACCTAGCTGGGTCCTGAGACGTCCACGGTGGGGGGGTGTGAATCCCCACTTGCTCAGGGCCACCCAGAGGACACCCACCCACCCGCCCTCCCTCCCGCCTCACAGCCAAGCCAAGCCAGCCCCATCCCATCTCTGCCCCACTCTACCCTGACCAGCCTCTTTCCCCCTCCCCTCGGTATCTCTTGGCCCATCATCCACCCCCCCCCCGGGGCCGACCTTGGCGTGTCCCCCTGGCTGCTCGGCGGGAAGCGGAGGATCCAGAAGTTGCGGTTCCTCAGCAAGTTCTCCAGGTTCTCCAGCCGCCGTTGGAGCCGCCCGTATTCCTCCACCAGGCCGCTCAGGATGGCCCATTTGCCTTCCAGCTGGCTGCCCAGCTCGGTCACCGTCCTCTGGCAACCGCCCAGCTTCTTCTCGGCCGAAGCCAAGCGGCCTTCCAGGCCTAACAGCCGAAGGCCGGTCCTGGTCCAACGCCTCCGGGCCTCGCAAAGCCGCCCCGACCGGCCACAACGGCGCCTCCATTCTCCTGAGGTGAAAAAGAAAGAGAGGAAGAAGGGGAAGGGGGGGAAAGACCGTCATGCCCCGCGGCGGAGGACCTCCCGACAAGCCCCGCTCCTGAGGGGACGCTCCGTCCGCCCCCTCGCCTGCCCCGCCGCCGCCCCGGAGAGAAGGCGGGGGAGCGAGAGCTGGGGGAAGGGCAAGAGCATGCCGCTTGGGCGCCGGGCGACTCCTACCGTCGGGGAGGAGCTTATGGAACGGGCGCTCGCGGTCACCGCGCACGCGCTCTCCCTCCGCGCTCAGTTTTGTCTGGTGGGGGCGGGGGGGAAAGAAGCGGGAAAACCTCCGCCTCAGAAGGAGCGTCGCCCGCTCGAAGGCATCGGCCACGTCGGGCTGTGAGGGAGATTCCTGAGGCGGGGAAGGAAAAAAAGGGGGAAAAGATGGCTTTGATTTTCTCTCTGTGTCTCTTGCTCTTTCTGTTTTTCTCTCTCTCCCTTGTTCTTTTTCTCTCTCCCCTTTCCCTTTCTTTCCTTCTCTTTTCTTTCCCTTTCTCTCCCTCTTACCCCTTTTCTCCCTTTCTATCTTTCCCTTTCTTCCTTCTTTCTTTCCTTTCTCCCTTTCCTTGCCTCTTGCTCCCTTTCTTTCCTTTCTCCCTCTTACCCTTTTCTCCCTTTCTATCTTTCCCTTTCTTCTTTCTTTTTCTTTCTTTCTTTCTTTTCTTTCTTTCTTTTTCTTTCTTTCTTTCTTTCTTTCTTTTTCTTTCTTTCTTTCTTTCTTTCTTTCTTTCTTTCCCTTTCTCCCTTTCTTGCCCTCTTGCTCACTTTCTTTCCCTTTCTCTCCCTCTTACCCCTTTTCTCCCTTTCTATCTTTCCCTTTCCTTCTTTCTTTCCCTTTCTCCCTTTCTTGCCCTCTTGCTCCCTTTCTTTCCATGTCTCTCCCTCCCTTTCTCCCTTTCCCTCTTGCTGCCTCCTCCTTTCCCTACTCTTTCCTTCTTTTTCCCTCTCTTCCCCCCTTTCGTTTTCCCCCCTTTCCCACTTTCTTTCTGTATTTCTCTCCATTCCCCTCTTTTGCTCTCATCCTCTTTCCCCCTTGCTTCCCCTTTCCTGGTCTTTATTTTTCTCAGTCTCCTTCGCTCTTGCTTGCTTTCCCTTTTTTCTCTCCTTCCCTATTGCTTTCCCTTTCTCCCACTTCCCATCTGTCTCTCTCTCTCTCTCCCTTTCCCTCTTGCTTTCTATCTCTCCCTTTCCTTTTCTTTCCCTATTACTCTTTCCCTTACTCCCTTTCCCCCCTTTCGTTTCCCTCCTTCTCACTTCCTTTCTCCGTCTCTCCCTTTTTTCCTTTCCCTCCCTTATTCTGTTTCTCTCCCTTTTGCCTGTTTTATTTCCCTTTCCCTCTTGCTTTCCTTCTTTCTCCCTTTTCCCCACCTGCCTCCATCCCTTTCTCGCTTTCTCTTTCCCTCTTGTTCTATCTCACTGGACCACGGTGGCACAGTGGTCAGAATGGAGTACTGCAGGCTACTTCTGCTGACTGCCGGCTGCCTGCAATTTGAATCTCACCAGGCTCAAGGTAGACTCAGCCTTCCATCCTTCCGAGGTGGGTAAAAGGAGGACCCAGATTGGTGGGGGCAAAGGGCTGACTCTGTAAACCACTTAGGGAGGGCTGTAAAAGCACTGTGAAGCGCTTTAAGGTATATAAGTGCTATTGCTTTCCCTTCCTCCTCCCTTTCCATCTCTTCCTTTTTCTCTCCCTTTCCTTCTCTTGCTTTCTTTCCCTTTCTCCCTCTTGCTCTTTCTCCCACTCTTCTCCCTCTTTCCAGCTTTCTCTCCCACCCCTTTTGCTCTCCCTCTCCCTCTTTCCCTCTCATTTTCTTTCTCTTTCCATCTCTCTCCCCACCCTCCTTGGCTTTTCTGATTGAATGACGGGCATCTCGGGCTCACGAGCCCATCATCCGTAGGCAAGGGAGAGGGGGCCCTGACAGGCCATGAACATGGAGGGTGGTGAGAGTGGGACTGGGAGGGCCAGGCAGGCTCTTTCCCTTGGCTGTCCACACAGCTTCCATCAAGAAAAAAAAGGGGGGCGGGGGAAGGTTCCACAATGACTCCATGGCCATTTAAGATATGCCTCCCACCCAGGAGGGATTCTTTTCAAAAGTCCCATTTGGGAACATTTGGTCTGTCTGTTTGTCTATCTACTGTCTGTCTATCATCATACATCTCCTCTCTTCTATCAATCCACCAATCCATGTTTATCCACTTTATCCACCCAAATCCTATGCTATCCATTCATCTATTTATGCCAGGGGTGTCAAATTCGTGACACATCATCACACGACGTGTCGTATCGCAACTTTCCTTTGCTAAAATGGGGGTGGGGGTGCCAGCACATAATGCATCTGGCCTGTGGGCCACAGGTTTGACAACCCTCATCTATGCTATTCAACCATCCTGTTCATCTACCCATCCATCCTATCCTATCCAATCTTATCCAATTTATTTGCCACACATCTCATGGTCCAGGTGGACAGTGTAAACACCACCAACTCCTTGGCATTCCTCAACTGCCAGTCACTTGGAGGGAAATAAATATTTGACCCAGGATGAGCATCACAGACGTGTTCATATTCAAGGATTTGGACAGAAGACGTTTGAAAGAATTAACATCAGACAGTTCTGCATTTGCTTGATTCATGGTAGGCCTAGGAAGGTGAAGTTTTCCAGGATACGTGAAGTCCTTAAGTTATGACAAATCCATGACTATTTTAAAATGGAACAGTCATGTGATTTTATGGTGGTGGTTAAAAAACCACTGTGGTTGTTAAACAAACCAGTGGTTCGCTATGGCCATGGTTTTGTCAAAAACCAGAAGTAAATTTTTGATGAAAGCAGCATAAAATGTGATCATGTGGCTGCTGCAAATGGCCATTAGCGCAATCCAGCTGCCAAGTGCCCTAAGTGTGATGTGATGCAGGTGTTGTGAGACCATCTAACAAAGTCTGAGTCATGAGTGCCCCCCCCAGGGTAGGTCTATCAGAACTTTGAATGGTCGCTATGCAACCAGTGGTAAGAGAAAAACTATAATAATGTAGCTCTTTCAAGGCTTCTCCAACCATCTTGTCTTTCGTCTTTTGCTTCCCTCAGTCTTTCTGAGCATAATCTCAAGTGGCATGCAGGTATTTTGTCTTTTTCTGAATTAATTATGACTGCAGAGGGATCACACCTAAAATTAATTTAACCAAACTAATCCCAATTCATGGCCTTCCAAATATTGGAAATCAGGTCTGCCTTTCATCAAAAGATCCACAGAAGAAATAAATGAATTTTTATTCTGAAACACCTTGTCAGCACAGTGTCACTAAGAAAAACGTTGCATGGTCTGAGGGACAAAACTACTGGAGAGACTGGAGGAACTGAACATGTACAGGCTGGAGGACAAAAGAGAAAGGGGATACAGGATTGAAACTTTTAAATATACTAAGGCTGTGAATAGAGTTGTAGGAGGCAGCATTTACAATATTCAGCAAAAATCAAGAATACAAGGGCATAAACTGACAGGAGGGAAGTTCAAAAGTAATGTTAGAAAGGATTATTCCACAGAAATAGTAGTGGAAGCTTGGAACCAACTACCAACAGAGGTAGTGGGCCAATTGTCAGTAACTGAATTTAAACATGCTTGAGATAATACCCGACAATAAATAATAAAAACAGTTAAAAAACCAAATATATTGAAACAAAAACAACAAAAAACTCAAAAAGGTGGACTCAATGGACTACTCGATCTTTTTCTGTAGTTTCTATGTTTCTATCTGCCAGCATTGCTGTTACCCAGAACTAGAGCAGTTGATAATACAAACTGCTAAGATTTTGTTGGCAGAACTCCAACAGAATTTGAGGCCAGTAAGTTTAGCACCTTGAACAGGCCACAGGACTAAAATAAAATAAAGTTCTAAATTAGGAAGATATATAAAAATACCACAAAATCCAAACCCGATATTTTGGAGGGAAGTAACCATTTAATGACGAAGCAACTATTAAAAACATTCACAAGAGCGATGAAGTACTTGATGGAGGCAAGTTGACTGATAAAGTAGCTTCTTCAGTCGAATCAACCAACCCACCATCAACCTGGAAAAAGTATAGTTTGGTTTATTTCTCAAATGAGGAACAGCTTTTAGGAAAATTAATGGATCAAGAGCAAAGGAAATCATGAGGGGAAATCATGAGCACACAGGATAATCTTTTAGTATACAATAAATTGAAACCTCTTAGTGACTGCTTCAGGAAAAAAAATATAACAACTCCAGAAGTGAAAACACTAATATATTCTTCCTGATGTGGAGTAAAAAAATAAAGCCACCTTCTGCAACCTGAAATCCTCAGGATATGTTGGATTACATCACATACATCCAGCCCACTTTGCTGTTGTCTAACACATATGGAAAAGCTCAGACCAAGGAAAGTTGAAACATAGCATAGGAAGAATACTGAGTATAAATGTGCAATAGCGAAATCAGAAAATATTTCAGAGATTATATATCCAGATTTAGCTTGCAGCTTGTTTTTCAACCATTTACTGCCTGACCATTGTGAAACTTTTCGGAATATTCTTTCTACAATGACTATGGTTATCTATCACGAGAAAGTCCTGATAGACAAGTGATAAGAATCTTCTACAGCAGGGGACTTGAGAGTGAAAACAAAAAAGTGATTTGGATAAGTGGATGGCAAAAACAGCAGTCCAATTGCCACAAGCTCCTCTCCAATGCATGCCTAAGAAGCAAACCTATTTTACAGATAGCAAAGCAGCCCTTACACAATGCAAGAGGTTGCAATTTCCAACACTTATTCAATGGTCAAAAGAAGAAAACTGCCCACCTGATCACAAGAAAAATCAAATTTGGATGTAGTGAGGGAGATTAAGAGACTGCAGGTAAGAAGTTAAAAGCATCCTCTACATTCCATTGCTAAAAGGAGCAGGAGGTCTTATTCCACAGCAACAACACCCTTTCTGGACAAATCCAATTAGGAAGACTTCCATGCTATCACCATATATCCAAGTGCATTCCTTCACTTTTCTCAACTGCCTTAAAGAAGAGGAATCCACAAAAATAATCTTTGCGTCTGACTCAGTATACAGCCTAATGAGGGCTAAGAACTACCT
Organism: Pseudonaja textilis; assembly: GCF_049901715.1. NCBI lineage: Eukaryota > Metazoa > Chordata > Lepidosauria > Squamata > Elapidae > Pseudonaja > Pseudonaja textilis. Next base: position 306,571 of record NC_142008.1, read on the forward strand.
TTGCCTGGCTTCTTTGCATTTTTAACACTCATAGTCACTGAGTCGGACCCCTGAACCTGGCAAGAAGTATTACACTTCTTGCAGTGATACAACTGGGCCCCAGTATGCTTCAGCAACCCCTTGTAGGACAGCCATGAACCACAGATATGGCAGCGGCGACTCCTTGTCCGGCTATGATTCTGAAGATGTTCCAACAGTAAACCCTCATGGACAAAAGTTCGGTCGCACTGAGCACACCGGAAAGGCCAATCTTCTGAGTGCATTCGCTTGTGTTCTGCCAAAGCTGCTGGATCGGTAAAGTAAACGCTACACTCCACGCACCGGCAAACCTGGCCTGGAGCATGAGATAGTTGGTGCTGGTCAAATGCTGCCGTGTCCAAAAATGTCCTGTTGCATGCAGAACAGTGCAGCGGCCAGTCCAATGCATGAACACGCTCATGCACAGTAAGCGCCTTCTGGCTTGAAAAACACAAATTACATTCAGTACAATGGTACTGAGTCCCAGGTACATGTATTAGCAAGTGTTGGGACAGCTGTCCCTCAAAAGCAAAACTTCTGTTGCATTCTGTGCACTGGAATTTTCGTTTGCGGCTATACTGGTGATCAGTCAAGGTCTCCTGGTGTGTAGAGTTCTTAGTGCATCTGCCACATTGAACAAGGCATCCTTTTGCATATGCTTCTTTCTGCTCAGGGTCATCTGTGGCATCATGCAGAAGAGCATTCCTACAGGCCATCAAGGATGTTGGAGTCTTCTGTCCCTCTTCTTCTTCAACAGACTGTAGTAGCACTGAGTGCCCAGCTAAGGCAAAAAGGAACCACTCTTAAGGGGAAAAAAAATCCCTATCCACAATTCAAAAGATTCCAGTTTAGAAACCAAAGTCTGAAAAGGGGATGTTCTACAATTCATCCTTATCCTAAGGACAAATAACAGACTAAAATCACTTGCAATGAAAACATTTATTACAGGTACTCCCTGGGTTGTAACGATTGAGACTGGAATTCTCGTCACTAAATGATAAATTGTAACATCACTTGACCAAATTATTAAATAACAGCAATCCCAGCAGTCCTGATTGCCACTGTTACTCCAGGACTGCACAGTTAAGTGGGAAGAGGTGGGAGACACAGGCAAGGACAGGTGGGGGACAGCATGGGTGCCACAGATTGGGAGCATGAGTGGGTTGATGGGGATCACAGGCAGACAGGTGGGCGGAGGGGTGCTGCAGATGGGCATGTGCTTGGAATGCTATGGAGTACAAGATCCCTGGGATCTCCATAATGGGGCTTCTCAGGAAAAATGTAGCAGGAGTGACTTAAAGGTACAAATTGTGACCTTCCCTGCCCGCTTCCCAATTGACTTTGCTTGTGGGAAGCCAGCAAAGAAGCTTTCCAAAGGAGATTGTGTCACCACGAGATGCTGCAACAGCTAGAATTTCAAGGACCAGGCTAAGTACCACTTGCTCAGTGTCTGGTAACTTCAAATAGTCGCTCAACAAGGTCATAATCCAAGGGCTACCAGTGTTTCCCCGAAAATAAGACCAGATCTTATATTAATTTATCCTCCGAAAGGGAGGAAAAAGGCTTATTTTCAGGTGATGTCTTTTTCTTTCATTTATAACAGCCATGTCAAACACAAGGCCAGTGGGCCAGATGGGCTTATATTTGGCCTGAAGGGGTGCCCCAGAGTTGGCAAGGATCTAACCCCTTCAGCCCCAGAACAGCCCTCCGGTGCATGCACAGGAGGCAGCAAGTGTATAGTAACCGATAGTGTCCGACAGCAGCTGTAGCCCGCTGGCACTGTGCAACCCATGGAGGGCAGGTGAGTCCGAGCGCTGCAACCACTGGGCCAGCCCTCCAAGCAGCAGGCACCCGGCCACTCTGTCCCACTGTCTTTGTTTATGAACTGACCATGCCCCCCACTCCCCCTAAGGGCAACCACAATGCTGATGCGGCCCTCAATGAAATCGAGTTTGACACTCCTGATGTACACCAATCTACATTTATTCAAATATAGTCATGTCATCTTCTTCTGGAACGTCGTCATAACTCTCCAAACCTTTAATTCCAGCCTGAATTTCTTGTGACTCCATTTCCTGTAGAACCATTGGCCCCAACCTGTCATGTCCAGCAATAGAGCTCTCCTTAAATGAGCACTTCTTGTCCAAGTAGCCTGCTCGTAGTGCATTGGCAACACAGCTGTCAGTGATTTTATCCCATGCATTCTTCACCCAAGTCACAACCTCTGGCAGGCTAGGCTTCACAAAGTGTCCATGCTGATTTCTCTCCATTCTATTTTCAATGTAGTCATTGATTTCCATGTGCAAATGGTCCTTGAATGGCTTGCTTATTGCAATATCAAGAGTCTGGAGATAGGCAGTCATTCCTGCAGGAATCATTATTTGATCTATTCTTCTCTCTGCAAGGAAATTCTTCATGTCTTTAGAGCGGTGAGTGCTGGCTGAATCCCAGACTAGCAGACCTCTCTGACCACCTCGCAAAACAAGTGGTAGCATTAAATCGACCCACTCCCTTATAACTGCTTGTGTGCACCAGGGTTTTTTGGTTTCAAGAACGTAAATGCCTGAAACGCATTCAATCTTATTTTTCTTGCCCTTAGTAATGATTAGAGGTGGGGCTTTCTTTCCATTCAGACGAATTGCCAAAATACACGTAATACGTGCACTTTCGTAACCAGTGGAGGGAAAGTAGATTGATGAGGCATCCCTCTGATCAATTGTCATTTGAGATCCTTGGCCCATAAACACTGCAGTTTCATCCATAGCAATCATGTTGGAGGGTTGGTATTTAGAAAAGTTGATGCTATCAACAAAGGACTTGAATGCAAGTGCACGTTTAATAAGTTCAGTATTTTCCAGCTTGAATAGTGTTGTCGATTTTCTTAGAGACAGTTCATATCGCTGGAGGAAGTCATCCAGCCAGCGTTGTGATGCTTTGAATTCTGGGGATATTTCTAAGTGTGGTGCCATTGCAAGAGCAAATGCTTGAATATCAGCCCTGCGCACAACCAAAGCTTTTGCTCTCCTGTCAGCAATCCATTCACAGATGATGTCTTCCAGTTCAGGAAATAATGGCTGCCGACCTGATCCACACTTGCGCTTCTTAGCATTTCCCTTGTCCAACTGTTGAGTGAGGTTATTGTACTCTGCTCGCCATTTTCGGACCTTTCAGAGATTCAACTTCTTCTCATTGCAAAAAGCCGTAAGATTCTTGCCCCAAGAGTCCTCCACAATTAATTCCTTTCTTGAACTCGACGGAATAGCTCTTTCTTTTTGCACTCATCTTGTCTGGGGGTGAAAATATTATTCCTTTTAAATCTACCATTAAGTCAGGGGTGTCGAAAAACTCAATTTCATTGAGGGCTATATCAGCATTGTGATTGCCCTTGGGGGAGGCGTGGCTGCCTGCCTCATCACAGTTGCAGGTAAGCAAAGACCGACAGTGGGACAGAGTAAGCGGGCAGCCACCTGCTGCTTGGAGGGCAGGCCTGGCGGTCACAGCACTCACTCACTTGTGCTGTGCGGGCTGCGCAGCCTGAGTGCATCAGCCAAGGGGCTGGCGGGCTGCAGCTGCTGCCGGATACCGTCGGTCCCTGTGTGCTCACCGCCTATGTGTGCAATAGGCGGATGGATGGCCGAGCTGGGCTGGGGCCGCAGTGGCCAGTCCTCATTATCTCCAGGGCAGCCCCATGGACCAGATATGGGCCCATCTGGCCTGCAGGCCTTGTGTTTAATATGCCTACATTAAATCAAGTTTTAATTGAAGACTTACGAGACAGGAGTGGCAACAAAAATGACAGTTAAGAATGATGCTTCACACAAAAGTGATGAAAAATTGCAGGCACGAAAATTTAGAAAACATTTATTTCACACGAATGCATTAACTATGTCCATTACAACACATGTGCATGTGTCAGTACACTGATTGGTCATTTGGCAATAAGTCGTGACTTCATCTTTTTACGTTAGGTGTTCACCTCTCATCCAAAGGCACCCACTTGTGTATTTACAAATACTTAATTATAATTTATATTATCATTTTAAGTATTAATGTCAATATTATTATTTTCTGTTTAATTATATATTATTTTATATTTGATCAATACGTCTGTTGTGCGTTGCAACGGAGATATTAAATGAGTCCATCTGGCTGATTATCTTAACGGGCTTATTTTTGGGATAGGACGTATATTACGAGCATCCTAAAAAAGTCATGCTGGGGCTTATTTTCTGGTTGGGTCTTATTTCTGGGGAAACACAGTATCTATTTGGGCTTAACAATGTTTTCAAGGTATGTAACCAAAAAAATGTTATACTTACCACGTGGAATTCATTCTCTACATCATTTAAGGACTAAATACTCCTTCAATTTTAGGAAAGCCTGGTTATGCTAAATTGCTGTACTTTGCCATTATTATCCAGCACTCACCAAGTGAAGCCAAACCCCCCTGATCGACACACAATTCCTCTTCTTGTTTAATGGTGACTGCAGCAGGAGGATCTGTGCAAAAGAGATACAAATCAGAAAGTTATACTCTGTTCCACCTCCCCAGACCCCAGTGCAGCAGGCAGAAGGTCTTCCACGAGCTCTCAGTAGAAACCAAAGTAGCTTGAAATGCTTGTAGGCTCCACTTTCTTCCCTGCCACAATTTAAATTAAATGTCTGAAATGCCAAAGCATCACTTTTCAAGCCATTCTTTGTCCTCCCACTCCACATCTTTAAAATAGAACACTATGAAGAAAATGGCAAATCAATTTCAAAGTAATCACATATGAGTATGTCAGGCAGTAACGGACAGCAATTCAAATTCCCGGAATATTCCACTCAAGATTCCCAGGAATACCAAAAATGTCCACTTTATTATTACACTCACATTCATCACTGCCGGGGCTTCCAGGAGACCATGGTTCCTCCTTAATATGGAGCTCTTCTTTTTCTTCCTTGATATTATGACGAACGATCTGATATTCTTTATGAAATAAAGAGAATTAGACCTCAAATGATTTCAACCGGGAATTAAACAATACCTTTCTATTTGAGATAATGTAGTTTATCTAGTACCAATGTGCATAAAATATATTACTATGATATTCTGGGATCAAATTAGATTTCCTACCTCAAGACTCTAAAAGAGCTGCCTCCACTACAGTTTGGCCTAAATGCTTAAGGAAGAAATAGATCTGTATAAAGTCATACCTCTAGTAAGATTATGACCTAAAAGCAGGACTATGTGGTAGACAAATTGGTAAAGACCAAATATTTTTAAAAGCATGATAAATCATTACTTGATAAAAACATGTCTGCCTGGCCAAGCAAGAAAAAAAATGTTACCACATTCTTCCATCTGATCAAGAAGCAAAGCAGGTATAACAACGTACACGAAGACTGGATCCAGCTAACAACTACCGTATTTTTCAGACTATAAGACGCCACAAAGTAGAAGATGCACCCAGGGATGGGTTTCTACCTGTTCTGTCCACCTCTGTAGAACCAGCAGTTCTGAGGAGCAGCAGGCATAGAACCGGTTCTATGTCTGCTGCTGTTGTGGCCCACCCCCTGCCTGGGTTCTTACCTCACCTTTATTTCCTGCCTTTTCAACTGCAGCTGCTTTGCGTGACACAGCTGCGGTTGAAAAAGCAGGAAAAAAGAGGCTTTTCAAAGGCTGTGCACTTGCATGCAGCACTGCTCAGCTGTCTGGGCAGCTCAGCAGGTTGTAAATTGCACTTACACGACTTGCGTGATTCGTGCATGTGACGCTAATAGATAGATCCGGTAGTTATACCAGTCGGATCCCATCCCTGGATGCACCTAACTTTTGTGGAGGAAAACAAGAAAAAACTCTGCCTCTTAGCAATTTGCCTCCTTGCAGTAAACAGGAAACAGCTTGGTCAGCTTCAGCACATGGCCTGATTAGCACAAGCAGCTGATTGTCAGCTGGCTGGGATCCGGACGATTAGCTGTTTCAGGCTACAGGGATCACCACTGCCTATTGCTACCTCCACATCGTTTTTGGCCTCTGTGTGTGCCGTTTTCAGCCCATTCTGATCCCCGCCACCTGGAATGGGCCAAAAACGGGCTGACAAGGCTGTTTGCTGTTTGTTGCAAGGAGGCAAAGGCTGAAGGGTGTGGACTGGTGGGTGGGCGGGGTTTTGTCAACATTTGCTGTATGAGATGCACAGACATTTCCATCCACTTTTGGGGAAAGAAAGTGTGTCTTATACATTGAAAAATACAGCAAAACGGCAAGTATCTCTTGGAAGCTTGCAAGCACGCAGACAAAAGAATGACAGCCTTCTTCCATTGTTGTCTGATAGTTGTTACCAAAAATATGGCATCAGTGGGCAGCCGTCGGTCATCAGGTCCTCCATTCATTTCTCCAATCTTTTAGAAATAACTAAGTGGTGGCTATTGTCATATCCGATGACAAATTTCATAATTTGATCTTGGCCACCTGGCAGGTCAACACATGAATACAAATTACCAGCTTTGGGGACAGGATCGGGTAGACCTGCCACATTGTAAGTGGATTTGTATACGATTTGTTACAATACACCACAAAAGGATGTGAATTGATGGCTGAGCCTCAGCGGGCAAATATTACGGGGGAAAAACTCACCAAGGCCAGCGCTATCAATGAAGCTCATTTCATAGCAATTCTCCTGATTGACGAACAGGTTACTTTCTTCCGCTTCTCCATCCCCAGAAGAAGCATCTGCTACGTCAACAAACAGATTAGTTTCTTCCTCAGCCTCTCCATCCCCAGAAGAAGCATCTGCCACATCAACAAACAGGTTAGTTTCTTCCTCAGGCTTTCCATCTCCAGAAGAAACCTCTGCCACATCAACCGGGGAAGCTGCATGCAGAGAAGGGAAACGACAACAACAACTAAAGTTAGCAAATAGAAGAGAATGCATCTAAGAATTGTTTAGTCCTTGGTTGTTTTCTTGCAGAAATTAATCTGACTAGGTGAAATCATTGGTATTGGAAACGTTTTCTCTGTTTACACAAGTAGTCCTTAATTTACGATCATAATTGAGCCTGGAATTATGGTCGTAAATTGTGGTGTCGTTAAGCAGGTCACTATGTGGCCCGTCCTGATTTTGCAGTCTTTTTTTTCTTTTGAAGCAGCTCTTAAGTAAATACCATAATCACATTGCAAATGCCTCAGTCATGAAACAAATACATTTTACTCAATGGGCACTTTTCAGGAGTAAACACTGGAAACCAACAAAAAAAAACACCCCAAAATCACCATAAATGCAAGCTGGTTGCCAAGCGTCTAAAATAAGATCTCGTGTGATCACAGGGAAGGCAGAGCCATTGGGACTCCAGAACCAAACTGGAAGTAGCTCTGAAGAGGTCCGTCCTAAGAGAGGACTCCCTGTATAGGGAAGCTTCCCCAATCACTGTCGGTAGGAGGGGTCTGGTTTTCCTAATTGAAGAAGTACAAAGGGCAAAACCCCTCCCACTTCTGACACTGCAAGGCATATTACTGTATATAAACAGAGAGCGAACCCCATTCCCTTTTAGCACTGATGATGTACTCTAGTTGGGTCATGAAACGTCTGCAAGAAAAAATGCTCAGAGAGCACCAAGCATTCCACAATCATCCTCCCATACTCTCCTCCCTTCTAGAACTGATAACGTTATCTAGTTGGGTCCACGAAATGATCGGAAGAAACAAGCCTGGACAGCACCAAGAATGCAACAGATCAAAAAATGTATTATGCTGTCAGGTTCTGTGATTGTCCATTCCATCAGAAGCACAGGGTATTCTCCTGAACAAGGGGCACTTATTTTTATTATGCCTTCTGTCTCTCAATGCATGTGCACCAACATATCTAAGTCCATAGTCTGCAGCAATTGGAAAGTAAACAGTCAATAATGAAGTAATAATAATAATGAAGTAAAATACAAGCTGAGGCCCTGATGTAAGAAAGCAGCAGATATAAGGAAACTGCAGTCCAGGAAGTGGTGTGGATTGCTCTTTCTCTTCCCACAAACAACAAATCCAGCAATAAACTGGAAAGACCATTTAGAAATAAGAAAGCTTCGTCTGTCAGTGCCATTAACATACTGGTGCAGCTGGGATCTTTAGGTATCTCCCTATTCTCCAAGACTTCTGACTCCTCCATGCGGACTTCCTCCCCTTGGTCCATCTGGGACAGGATATCAGGCTTGGAAATGGCATGATCTGTACCATCGGAAAGGAGACAGGTTGTTAGGACACCAGAGAGCCGGTTCAGCAACCCCCAGAGAGTCAGTGTACTCAGTCAGTGTATAGACATGAGATCAAAGTCCTCACCCAAGGAGACCAGCATGTCGTAGTTGCTCCTCATGACCGTTCTATAAAGCTCTCTCTGCCACTCTTCCAGCTTCCTCCATTCCTGCTCATTGAAATGGACCGAAGCGTCACTGAAGTTCAAGGGCACCTAGGAAAAAAAAACAGATAGCTAAAGAAATCACTGTGCATCTTCCATCAAGTCAACCCCATTTCCCTTCTGCATTTTCAAATTAGATCCTGAGTGAAATCCTAATCTTCACTTCAGTTCTAAAAACTCAGAAACCTCTAGCTGGCAAAGTATTTATTGATATATTTAGAGAATTTGTCTGGCCAACCACTCACTCTTACCGACTTTGGGCAGCTTTTGGGCAAAATTAAAATTACCAGCCTTTAAGCAAGCGGTTTGTTCTTTGACGGACTATGGTTTACAGGTGTGTTAAACAGGCGGGCCAAATGCATCACATGCAGGCCATACCCTGCTTCGAGAAAGCAAGAAAGATCACAAAATGTCATATGACATCAACATGACAGCATGAGTTTGACACCCGTGGTTTACAGCTACGGAATCTGAAGATGCCTAAAATTTAAAATAACCCCATCTGTCATCATTTTTTCCTTCCAGTCATAAATTGGAGAGTGGATGATGTTCCTGTTTTCAACTAGCTAATCTGTCTTGTCCAAAATCAAGAGCAAACTGAGATTCACTGCATAGATACCCTGGCTTCTCATCGTAATTTGGGAGAGATAAACCATAATGCTAACTGAATTCCATAGTTTCGTTCGCAGTAAGGCAGAACTAAAGTTTATGGATGGTGGTTCATCTACAAATCCTGTCATGCTTTTGTAGCCTCCTCCCAAACCATTTTTGCTGAGTCCCGACTCTTCTCTGGATCAGGCCACTCCAGTGGGACAGAGGTTACCTTAGGGACTTCTCCTTTAAATCCTGGAGGAAATCGCAAGATCCAGAAGTTCTGGTTCTTCAACAGGCTCTCAAGGTTTTCCAACCTGCGCTGCAACACACTGTTCTCCTCCAAGATGGTCCCCAACATGGCCAGTTTGCTCTCCAGCTGGCTCCCCATTTCCATCACGGTTTTCTCACAGCCCATCCACTTCTGCTCGGCCGCCACCATTCTCTGCTCCAGATGGAGCAACTGGGCATTGGGGGGATCCATTGCGGCCTCCGTGGCTTCTCCTGCAGACATGGCGGACCCAGATGCTTCCGAGTTCCTGACCTTCATTTCTCCATCCCACGCTGGTTTTGAAGTCTCTTAGGAAGGAAGGGAAGCCAACCCAGAGGTCTTGAACCCTGCTTTTTGGGCTAGAGGGAAAAGAGGAATTCACACACCATTCTTCTCCACCAAATTCACACATGCATCATTTCAAGAACTGCAAAGTTCAAAGGGGCTCCTTGTCACCCACTGCTAAGATTTAACCATCTGCTTGAGAAGTTTGTCATCCAACCCCTGCTGCCTGCGTTTTCCAATTCCCACTGTTTAGACCAGGGGGTCAGCAACCTGCGACTCTGGAGCCGCATGTGGCTATTTCATCCCTCTGCTGCGGCTCCCTGCTGCTGTTGGCTCCACAATTGATAGGGCTTTCTATTAGAAGTAGAGGAAAAAGGACACTGTGCTAGGAGACTCTATGGTGATGATGGGACCCCTGGTTTAGGCAAAGTTTCTAGTCCTCATGGCTGGACATTTTCTCATTAAAGTTCAGGAAACATTAGAAAAGGCATATTACCATGGGCACATAAACCATGCATCAAGTTTCTAACCCTCTTCACTCAGAAAATACACAGTCTAATTATCTGACCCCACCCCACCACTGGCATGCTCCCAAAGACTGGGGGATTACAACTCCCATCGGCCATCCATTATGGCCAATGGCAAAAGACTTGAGAGCAGTTGTGAATGCTCTGCTTAATAGACTAGAACAGATTACTCCACGGGTGTCAAACTCGGGGCGCCACGTTTCCGTCATGCGATGTTTTGCAATGTTTTTTCCCCTTCACAGAAGGGTGGCCTGCATGCGACACATCTGGTCCGCGGGCCACCAGTTTGACGCCCTGCCAATACCTCCATTTAGCCAAGTGTGATTAGATACACAAGGAATTTGTCTCTCTCTCCCCTCCCCCCATGCAACTTATGTTGACAGAAAAGGCCCAGGGAGATCCGAGTTCAACTTCACTCCCTCATCTAGCCTATGTTACAGGATTGTCGGAGGGGAAAAACTGGAAATCACCTAGGATATAAAAAATAGCCCACAGACGAAGGATACCTACCTCTCTTTCTAGCGCAGATCAACCCGCTAACGGAAAGGATTGCGGAGCAAAAACCAAAGGGCACCGCCGGGCGAGGCTTAGACCTTTGAGCTGTTGGTTAAAGGGAAACAAGAAAAAAAAAAAAGGCTGAAAAAACAAATCTGTACTTTTTTAGGAAAACCCTACATATGACCCTCCTTTTCTTGGCCGATGATCCATCAGTGTGACTGATGCCTCGCTCAACGACCAACCCCCCACAAAAAAAAAAACATTCCCGGGGCAGATCGTTTACAGAAGGCTAAGCCGGGAAGAGACTTTGGAGGTCTTCTAGTCCAGCCCCACCCTTGGAAGAAATGCTAGGGCAAACCCTTTCCTTTAAAAGCTTGAAACCCTCTCCCCCCCCCCAAAAAAAAGGGGGGGACAAAGGAGCGCGGGACTCCCGGAAAAAGAAAGGGGGGGGGTATCTGGATTCGGACGCAAAGGCGAGGACCTGCGAAGCCAGGCGAAGAAAAAAAATATCCCCAGCCAAAAATGGGAGATTCCGGGAGAGGCCACGCCGCCTGGCACAATCGGGCACGATCGCGCCCGGTGGATTCGGCGCAAAAAGGCACCCGGGGACCCCTCGAGGCTTTCTACAAGAGCCCGCTCCCGCACTTTTGGGGGGCGGGGGGGTGTCTTGCAGGGGAAACAACACCCCCAGTTCTTGTAGGCTGGCTTAACCCTCGTTACCGAAGGGGATCGCCCACCCCCGCTATGCCCGCCGCGGAGGATTCTGGGAAGACAGACGGAGGGCGCCCGGTTGCCGAGGAGAGACTGGCTCCCGATCCGTAGATTTTCTCCCCTCTCCCCATTCCTCCCTCGGGAATCGCGGCCCCCGTTTCCCCAACCCTTCTCCCCCTCCGCGCGCCCCCGTTTTTGCGCTACCTGGCCGCGCGCCGCCCCTCCCCCGCCCGGACGTTCCCGCGGGGGCCGCCTTTGTCTCGGCTGCCGCAACGCCGCACACTCGGAAGGCTGGCTGCGTCGCGCGCATGCGCCGGCCCAGCGAGCCGAGGCGCAGCGGTTAGAGCGTCTCTGCGGGAGACCTCCGACTGAGGCGCCGCTCTGGCGGCCGGGAGGAGCATTGCCTCGAACCAGATAACGTCAGATAATCCTCCACATATGACTTATGCTAGATAGTCCTCAACTTACCACCGAAAATGGTTGTGTTGTCCTTAAGCGAGACAGAGCTTCATTCCACGGGTTTTGTGCCATTTTACAACCTTCCTTGCTGCCTCGAACCTGACCTGAAGCACTTAGAAAAGATAGTCCTTAACATACGACCAAAAATGGGTGTGTTGTTAAGCAAGACAGACCTTCTGTTCCACAGATTTTGTCCCGTTTTACAACCGTCCTTTGTCGCCATTGTCCACAGCAAATCACCACGGTTGATCAAAGTCAGGATCAACAGTCATGAAGTTGACTCTGGTCGCCAAAGGGGATTGCGTGACAAGCCCCCACCCACCCCCGGAGGAATGCAGCGACCATTGTTAAGTCCAAACCAGCGTCTTGCGTTTCGATCCCGTGAATTTACAAAGGTCATAAGTGGGAGTCATGATCCTCTGGTCACTTGCTTTTGGTGCCATTGTGACTTTTGAAACAGTCACTAAACGAACCGTTGGAAGTCCAGGACTTCCCGTACAAGCATCCAGGCATCTTGCACTCACCTCATGTGAACCCGGGATGTGGAGGGACCGTCGTAAGGATGAACCGGTTGCCAAGCATCTTTGAATTTTGATCCCGTGACCACAGGGCGGCTTACCCAGCCCGTAAGTGTGAAACTTGGTCATAAGTCATCGTCCCCGCCCCCCGGTGCCTTTGTGACTTCGAACAGTTGCTAAACAAACCACTGTAAGTCGAAGACTACCTGTTCGTGCCTCCGGGCATCTTCGCGGACTCTTCCCTTTTTTTTTTAACAGGTTAACAGAGTTGGAAGGGATCTTCTAGATCATCTAGTCCAACCCCTCCCAAATGCGAGACCTTATACCATTTCTGACAGATGGGAGTCCAGCCTCTTCTTGAAAGCCTCCAGGGATGAAGCTCCCACAACTTCCGAGGGCAACTTCTGTTCCATGAGTTGATTGTTCTCCCTGTCTGAAAGTTTCTCTTTATTTCCAGGTTGAATCTCTCCTTGTTCAGTTTCCATCCATTGTTCCTTGTTTGGCCTTCAGGTGCCTTGGAGAATAGCTTGACCTCCTCCTCCTCTCTGTGGAAGGCCCTCAAATATTGGAAGACTTCTCTCCTGTCTGCCCTGGTCATTTTGATAATTAAAGTCAGATTAAAGTCAGAGTTGGAAGGGACCTTGTAGGTCATCTAGTCCAACCTCCTGCCCTCAAATATTGGAATACTGCTATTATGTCTCCCCTGGTCCTTCTCTTCACTAGACTAGCCAGGCCCAGTTCCTGCAACCAATCGTTGTATGTTTGAGCCTCCAGTCCCCTCATCATCCTGGTTGCTCTTCTCTGCACTTTTTCTAGAGTCTCAACATCCTTTCTTATAATATGGTGACCAAAACTGGATGCAGGACTCTAGGTGTGGTCTTACTAAGGCTTTATAGAGTGGTATTAGTACCTCCCTTGATCTTGATTGTATTCCTCTGTTAATGCAATTTAGGATTGTGTTAGCCTTTTTGGCAGCTACTGCACACGGCTGGCTCCTATTTAGCTGGTTGTCCACTAAGACTCCAAGATCCTTCTCACAGTTACGGCTATTGAGCCTGGTTTCACACAGTCTATATGTGTCCTTTGGGTTTTTCTTGCTTAGATGGAAGACTTTACTTTTCTCTACATTGAATTTCATTTTGTTAGATAGGGCTTAGGGTTCAAGTCTGTCGAGATCCATCTGGATCTTGAGCCTATCTTCTTGGGTGTTAGCTATTCCTGCCAGCTTAGTATCATCTATAAATTTGGTAAGTTCCCCTTCTATTTCCTCATCTAAGTCATTAATGTTTCGATCTTGTTTCATTCTTAGCATTTGGATTGTCAGTTTTGAAGGGTGGGTAAAGGTCTTTTAGCTCAGTGTGCCCGTCAATGGCCGATTTTTCTAAGTGTCAAATGACCAGAAATTCTCCAGTGTTTCGGAATGTAACGACTCAAGTTTCCCACTTGAAACTATGGTACAGTCTGTCCATGTGTTGTTTAATTGCTATTATTATACTTACAGACCACCCAAATAAATTCACTGCCCTCCTTCCTTCTTCTGTCTTCCCTGTAACTAACTTGAATTTTGTATATTGTCTGATCTTTACTCTCTGGGAGATAGCCCCAGATCTAAGGCTGCCTTCCAAGCTCAACAAGGTGGGCCATCAGTGGTCAAAATAGGTGGCCACAGAGCAGTTGACCGAACAGGGAAGACAGAGATTGAAATCCATGGAAGCTCCCTGGGGAAAACATGGTCTTTCAGGCCACTAGCCCACAGGACTGCAAGAAAAAATAAAACCCATAACAAAAGGGGCCTTGAATGCAACAATGAACTGGGGTTGAAGCAGTATATAAATGAATTAGCTGGATACTCATGTTTTGCTACGAAACTATGTGGTCGGGCTAAGTTTTTGGGGAGGAAAATAAGGAAAAGAAAATTCTGCCTCTGCCTACCAGCATCCATCGGTATTCATCTGGCTAGCGTCCTGTCAGTGTGTGAGAGTTGAGGGCTGTTTGGAAACTGAAACCGTATTTGCTGGGTGAGCAAGGAGACAGCAAGGAGCCTGGGCGTGGCTTAGCTCAACTGCTCTGTACTAAAGCTGCTTGGTGCTGTGAAACTAAAACTGAAACTGAAACTGAAACTCCTCTGCTTGTGTTTTGCATTTGGAACAGATTTCTTTTCAGGTGGGGAGGGGGAGTAGAACTCCTTAGCATCAGAGCGTGTTAATTGCTGTAGAAGAAATACTAAGGAAATACTAATGATCCCAGGGTCCTTTCGAAAAACCCTTTCTTAGTGAGCCCCTAGAAGCCAAGCGGAACATCCGGGCCAAATTTCAAGTTTGTAGGCTTGATGGTTCTGGAGAGTTTGTGATGATGCGCGAGTGGTATATTTCGCTTTTATATGTATAGATAAATCCAGCAGGGCTTCACTGGGTACAATATTCGTTCTCCAGCATTTTAAGGTTCTCTCTTCTTTTTGTGAAGATTTGATTTTTGACGGCCTGACCAAAGTTCGGGGAGAACAAAAAAAAAATTTAAAACCCTATCATTTCCTCGCATGCACGAGCTCATCTTAACTTTTTAATCAAGGGAAAAGAGGGAGCACAGAAAGCAGAGACTTTACACAAATTAAAAAAGAAAAAGAAGGGAAAAAAAGCAAAGAACACTTTTCTTTCGGCCCACCCATCCCCAAGTTTCAGCTTTTTTGGGGAAGTTTTCCTCCGAGAGTTACAACAGCGCTTATAAAACAGCATAGAAATTGAGCATAATGAAAAAAAACCAACATAATCCTAATCACACTTTGGCTCCTCCTCGGCTCCTTTCTGTGTCTCTCCCCATCCCAACAACAAAATTCCCACACATGGTCTCGGAGGCGACGCAAGCAACTGAGATACGAACGGCATCTTTTGGGCCTTGAAATAAAGAGGGGGTGGGAAAGCTGCAGAGAATTCAGGAAGTCCAGTAGTGATCCCATCAAAATCCTGTCTTGTTCTGTTTACTTGGGAATTGCAGAATAACGAGAGTCAGAAGGGACCGCAGAGGTCTTCTACTCCAAACCTCTGCTTGAGCAGGACACACTGTCCCATTCTGGACAAATGGAGGCCTAGTCTCTCCTTGAAAAACTCCATTGATGGACCATCCACAAGTTCTGGGGCAAGCCATTCCACTTTTCAAACTTGGGTTTC
Organism: Pseudonaja textilis; assembly: GCF_049901715.1. Taxonomy (NCBI): domain Eukaryota; kingdom Metazoa; phylum Chordata; class Lepidosauria; order Squamata; family Elapidae; genus Pseudonaja; species Pseudonaja textilis. The sequence goes on from NC_142008.1 coordinate 321,994, forward strand.
CGAGCAGACGGGCCCAGGATCTGCCTGGGGAAAGCCAAAACAGAGTCCACAACAACCAGGGAATTCCTTCCTTGATCTAATAGTCACATCTTCACGACGATGAGCCTCCAAGGAAGCCTTCAAAAAACAGCAGCCTCTGCCCGGTTCACTTCCAGGTCCACTTCCTTTTGGGACCTTCTTAAACAATGAAATGCAGAGTTGGCCATGGACTAAATGAAGATGAAGGTGATCGGTCAACCACATTTGCCCAATGCTTAAGGAACTTCTGATCAAAGGCTGACTCAGGATTGTCAATAATTGATCAAAGGATGATGGAGGACCTTCCAGGGCTGATCAAAGGCTGATTCAGGACCTTCAAGGGATGATCAGTGTTTGTTTGTTTTTTTTCTGTCCAACCGAACAGAATCTTCGTCAGCCTGATTTCCCTAGAAACATAATCCACAAAGAAGGGAAGCTACATGGCACCTGGAGAGTTGAATTTCTGCATCTGAATGACGGTCAAGCGGAACTACAATGGCCCCAGCAAAGGGGGGTGAGGTGGGGCGAAGTCCCGGTTGCATCAGTGGGTCAGGAAGTGGGCGTCCCTTTCAGGAGGGCCAAGGGCCGCCCGGCGGTTTCAGAGGGGGGCACCGGAGGCAAGGTGCAGCTGTGCTGCAGCAGGCGCTGCTTGCAGGCGAAAGCCTTGGGGCACAGGCCGCACTTGTAGGGCTTCTCTCCTGTGTGGGTGCGGAGGTGCTTCTGCAGGTGGTGCTTCTGCATGAAGCTCTTCGGGCAGAGCGGGCACTGGTGGGGCCGCTCCCGCGTGTGGGTGCGCTGGTGCTTGGCCAGGTGGTGCCGCCGGACGAAGTGCTTCCCACAGTCTGTGCAGTGGAAGGGGCGTTCTCCCGTGTGGGTCCGGAAGTGATTGGTCAGCTTGCTTTTGTCTGTGAAGCTCTTCTCGCACGCCGGGCACTGATGAGGCCGGGTGCCCGTGTGGCTCATCTGGTGACGTAGCAGGTGATCCGAGCGGCTGAAACGTCGGGGACAGTAGGGGCAGCCCAGTGGGTCCTTCGGCACAGGCTCGGCAGGCGCTTCCCGGTGGGTGTTCTGATGGAGCAGCAGGTGGACGTGGAGTCGGAAGCGTTGGTGGCACAGTGGACAAGCCCACAGCTTCTCTCCCGGCGGACCGGCAGATGGCTGCCCTGTCTCTTGAGGTGACATCAGAGGGGTCCCATTCACGAGTGGCAAGGAGAGATTTCGCCCCGAAGGGGTGAGACTTCTGTAACTTTGTGGGCGCTCTTGGCGGCCAATCTGACACTGCCGGCGGACATGAGCAGCTGCTTCTTCCGCCAGACTGCCCTCGTTGGCACTGTAGTCGGCTGTCTCCCCTGGAGAGTCCCTTGGCCACATACAGGAATCGAAGTCCTCTTCTTTCTTTATAATTCTTTCCACAAATGTCTCTCCCGCCATCATCCAGGTCTCATGGGCTGCAGAGTTGTCCTCTGGCTCCGTTTTGATTAAGATGTGGTTGGTTGCGAGGGCTGCAGGAAATAAGGACAGCATAAACCCAACATTCGTTATGGTTTAGTCCCACCACACATAGGAATGCACAGCACACACACCCAAACCAGTCCTTCTCAACTGTAGCAACTTTAAGACGGGTGGACTTCAACTCCCAGAATTCCCCAGCTGGAAGTCCACCCATCTTGAAAGGGTTGAGAAAGGGTGCCCCGAACCCTACCATCTTCTTAAAAAAATGCTTTGTTTATTTAACAATTCACATCAATCAGCCTTTCTCAATCTCAACAACTTTCAAATATGTGGCATGCAGCTCCCAGAATTTCCTAGCATGCCTAGTCAGGGAATTCTGAGAGTTGAAATCCACACAACTTACAAGTTCCTGAGAAACAATGCTGGGGAACCATCAACAATCCTTTATTGAGATATGACGTCAAGGGATTCAACAAAACCCAAAACTCTGCAGTGAAAATGGAAAAGACCAAAGAGAAGAATTGGGGTGAATGAAAAAAAAACAAAAAAAAAACCAGGCAGGCATTTAATTCCACATTAAGAGGATTCTGAGCGAAGGATTTAAAGGGTGTTTTTTGCTAAATAGCGCTCTTGAATACAAGACCCGGATACTACAAGGCTGAATGTAGATCACGCCCAGCAAATACAAGTGAAAAGGCCTTCCCAATTTTACAAGGAACTTAGGATCTTGTGCTTGACTTTTATGGATGGTGGCGCACGAGGACCGCTGGATGAATATTCTCAGACTAGGACAGCTCGTTTGAGGACCACAATAGTAATTTATTACATTTACAGGCCGCCCAACTACTAGCGGTTTACAAATTGTTACAAAAAACACTTCAAACATTTGAAAACATGTAACAATATAAAAAAGGAAAAGGAAAAAGATGGTGAAGGAATAAACCCAGATCAAACAAGCGGGGAGGAGGACTATGGAGTCCTAGGTGATCTCTAAGTTTGGTGGTTTTCTTGCAGACGTTTTATGACCCAAATAAGTAACATCAACAATGTCAGAAGACTTATGTTAGGCTTCTAACACTGATGCTGTTACCTAGTAGGGTCATGAAACGTCTGCCACAAAACACCCAAACTCAGAGAGGATCGAGGACCCCATAGTCGTCATTGCCCTCCTCCTCCTAACCAACACCCTCCTTCCTTCAAGCACTGATGTTGTTCCCTACGTAGCTTATGAAATGTCTGCAAGGAAACCCCCAAACGAGTGCGGCACTCGGAGCTTATATTGTTTCTGAGTTTGTCTCCCGTCCTCCAGAACCAACATTGAAGGACACCAGAGAGTTAAAGGAGCACCAATTTTGGTGGATACAACATAGGCATTTAAGGTCCCACTTTGGCCTTTTGAAAACGATAGACGCAAAGATTTTGCAGCAGATCAAAAGGTTCATTCAAAATACACAATTTGCAATTATTTCACTGGCTGGAGTCACGCTGCAACTCACATGTGGCTCTGCTCACTAGTTTGGGTTTTAACTACCACAGGGCGCTGCAACCTTAACCTCTCAAAAGAGCCATTTGGACCTGTTTCCCACAGAGAAGAAACACTGGGAGTCAATAATTTAACAACCAGTGTGACTGGGTGGGCGTGGCCAACTCAACCGTCACTCACTCCCACCCATCACCACCTGCCAGGTGAGAAGTGACCGGGAGGGGAGGGGGCCAACCACTGGTAGGATCAGCCAACAGGGAGCTGCAGCAGAGAGTGAAAGAGCCGCATGTGGCTCCGGAGCCACACAGGTTGCAGACTCCTGAACTAGCAGATCCCGGCAATTTGGGAGCCAAAGAAAGAATGTACGGCTTGTTTAGCCAGTAATGCAACCAGGACTCTAACTTCCTCTGAGAGAGACAAGCCAGAATAACTGGTTTGTACAACACCCTAAACCTTTCAGACCGAACCATTTCCAAATTTGCCAGGCTGAAAACATCAGTAGGAAAAATGTTACTTTATGGCTGTCACATTATGGCTTAATTTAAGCCGTTTCCCCCCCTACCCATCCCTCCGAAAACGACAGTTTTCCTTAAATTGTTTCGATTTGTTTTAAATACATCTATTGGTTTTTTTAAGTGTTTAGAGAATAAAGCGCTCCATTTATTTTGGAAAAGGATCCTAGGTATAAGATGCTCCTGTTCAAGTGGTACAGTGGCCTAGGGTGGAGCTCTTGCCTCACCATCAGGGGGCTGCAAGTTCAGTCCTAAGTAGAGGCAGATATTTTCTCTCTGGGCACAATGAGAATATATCTGCTGAACAAAACTCCAGCGACAGGAAGGGCATCCAGCCATTAACCACTTTAGTAGCTCCATTCAGTTGCCCAGACTCCACCCTGCAAAGGATGGGGGGGGGGGGGCATTAAATTATGATGATGATGATGATAAGATGCTCCTGTTCATCTAGGTAGTTTTACATAATCAAAAAATTAACACACATGCCCCCCCCCTCCCCCAAGCTCTGATTCACAGTCGGGGGGAAAACAAGAGCCACACACAAAGCCATTTCTTCACATCTCTAGTTTATTTCTCAAGTTTCCACAGAACAACAAAGAAAAAAAAGAAATCCAGAAAATATACGTTTAAAAAATTGTGTCCTGCTCAGACCCATTTGAGTTCACCCAACAGCGAACCAAGAGATCGCCTCTGTACAGTCGCCACGTCTCCAGGACTTTGACGTGGAGACCTTGTGGTTAGGTGAAAACACAATACCCTACAGTATTGTACACTGCAAAGAAAACCAAAATGACAACCCTGGAAGTCCTTGACTACTACCCCCTTTGTTAGCTTTTGCCATTCGGAAGCATAGTTAGAAACCCCGTACAAAAATGTCCTTGCTACGATGGAGTGCCAATGTCTGGGAATCTGAACCCCAGGCTAGAGAGGGGGAGTCTGTCCAGGACATGCCTTTTTGAAGTAGTCTGGTGTCCTCACAGGACTGGACTAAATGAAGATGGCGTCCAGCAGAGCTTCCCGGACAGCCATACCCATCAACCTGTTCTGCTCACGCAGGTGGATTTTCTGGTGCTGGATAAGATGTTGCTTCTGGGTGAAGCTTTTATCGCACTCATCACAACGGTAGGGCCTCTCTCCAGTGTGGATGCGCTGGTGCCGGACCAGGTCTGAGGGATGGCTGAAGTTCTTGCCGCAATAGAGGCAGGCCAAGGAGCTGCCGCCACGCCCAGAGTGGAGCCGCTGGTGTGTGACAAGGCTTTTCTTTTGGGAGAAACTCTCCGGGCACCGGCTGCAGCGGTACGGTCGCTCACGCCCATGACTCTTGGGGTGCTGCCGATAGGATGATTTGACATTGAAAGTCTTCATGCACTTGGCGCCCCCGTACGGTTTGTCTGCTCCCGGCCCCCGAGGAAGGGGCTTCAAATTATGGCTTTGCTTAAAGGTCTCCTCACAGGCCACCGAGGTGAACCCTCTGCCCCCAGTGTGGATGTGCTGGTGGAGGGTGAACTGCTGCTTGTAGGTGAAGCTCTTTTCGCAGGCCGCCGGTGCTGCAGCATGGCTTTTCTGGTGGCACACGAGGCTCTTGTAAAGGCGGAAACGTTTCCCGCAGTCAGGGCAGACGAACATTTTGTCCTCCGGGCGGTCACATGAATCTGTCGGGGCGTCCGGACCATCGAAGCTGCCTTCTCCGGCCAAAGCCTCTTCTTCCTGCCCGGGATTCTCGGCGTGCCTTCGTTGTTGTACAAAGTACCGGCTGCCGACGGAGGCTGCTTGCGGGTGAGCGTGGAGGAGCGTCTCGTCCGTGCACTTGAGCCCCAAGCTTTCACACAGCGCTCGCTGAGCTTGGAGCACCTCGGCTTTGAAGGCCAGCCCGTCATCTGGGGGGATTGAAAGAAAAGGTCATGGGGCATGCTTCTCCCAACGGACACAGCCTTATCCACCCAGCGGGCTGCCCTGGTCAATGGGCTAAGGAGGACCCTCTTTGTGCACGGCTGAAAGACCCCTGCGTTCCAACCTCGCTGCAGCACCGCCTGCCCACATGCTACATGAGGGAACCCAGCCTCTTCCCTGCGCTGCTGCGAGCCTGGTTTGCTTTCCTTCTGCACAAAGGAAATGCAGCCAGTTCTGGCTCTGCACGATGGGAGGGAACCGAAGTAGCCCTTTCAAGAATGGGAGCCAATTCTGGGGGGCGCTGATGCACCCTGCTGTGTTGAATTCTGAACGATTGCTCACGCCAAAATAACCCAGCAGGGAGTCAATTTCCGCCAACCATTCCCAAAGCTCCCTTTAGTGTTGAGAGTTTTGCTTTTCAAAAACTGTTGGATAGACAGGTAGTCCTCAACTTGCAAGCGTAATAGATCCTGCATGATGGACGTTAAGTGAAGCACCCACATGATCGCCTCATAGATGACCCAGCTTGCCATGAAACAACCATGTGGTTTGTTAAGCCGAGCACATGGTAGGTGCCTTGGGAGCTCTAGCACAGGCCTGCTCCAGGCCTACCAAGGACTTCTACAGCTGGAGGAACCCCATGCTACATTTCCCACCCCTCTGGGTCCTTGCAGGGGAATCCCACCTTAGGGTACTCTACACCCTACTCCTCACCATGAGTCAGCCGTTGTCCACTTAACTTTCGATGATCTCCGGAGCTACGATTCACGAAGCAAAGCAAACCACTTTGTTCCTGGGCCGCAAGGCGCGTTTTCAGAAGCAGCCGCATTTTCGGATCACTCCCAATCCACTTCCCTGTGGAGGCCGCTTCCTGGATCACACCACACGGCCCAGCCGTGGAGCAGCCTGTCCTCCATCCCTGACCTGAGCAACGGAGCTCCAGAGATTGTCAAAAGATAAACTGGGGAAGAGGAGGGTGTAGAACTACATTGGGTGGGAAGCAGTGGTGGGTTTCCAATTTTTTTCCTACCAGCTCCATCATGAGAGCGCGCTTCGCTTTGTGCAGACTTGAAAACCACAGGACTTGTGAAAACACCAGGCTCTGCATCAACTCTAGTGAGGTGAGCTGTTTTTTAGCTCAGCTGAGGCGCAGCAACCTGCTCTGCCACGTGAATCAGCTGAGCTAACAAACTTTATTGCCACTTTAAATGTACCTGAATTGGCATACATTAAAATGAAATTTCGTTGCACACAGCTCTCAACGGGTCACCACCTCCAGCATACACAACCTAAACATGACAAAATAAATAAATACATAATGCATATCCCCGCATATATTATATGACAAAGGCCACAACTGGACTTTCTTGCTTTCTTTCCTTTAAAACTTTTGCTTCTCATCCCAGAAGCTTTTTCATTTCGCTGAACTTCATTTTCTTCTTTGGTTCAACCCTGAAGAATCTTCTGGGATGAGAAGCGAAAGGCTTTCAAGGGATTAAAAAAAAAAACACCTCCAGAAAGTCAAGTTGCCTTTTGGAAAAAGAACATCTCTGGAATAACCCTGATGTGGAGGATTGAGGCTCTCTGTAAACATCGCTAAGGTTGTAAGTCGAGGACTACCTGTAATTCATAAAGGATTCACTTTATGGGCGCATCGTTGGCATCACTGTCTACCCTCACCCTGGATCATCGTACCCCACCCGGTCCGGGAACATGACTGTGTTCCCAGAGCAGAGGGCAAGCAACTAAGCACATTTTAGAAAGTCTCAAATACAAAGATGAAAGGAGAGAAGCAACGTGGCCGTCCTCTGTCCCCCATCCCAAGGCATCGGGGGAAAAAGTCCGAAAGGGGATTAGCTTTGTCCTTACATGAAGTTCTTTGCTCTCTCAGCGGCTCCTTGCAGCTCACTGACCTGCTCCTGCCAGCCCAGGTCCAGGTGGCCTCTAAACCAGCCTTGCCCAGTCTCCGAAGTCTCTACCTTGGAGCCTCTTCGGCCATCCTTGCCTCTGGCCCCTGCCACCCTCCGGGGCCATCAACTCCCGCTTGCTCTGCCCTGAGGACACGCCCAGATGTCCCTGCTCCCAAGATGAACCTGCGTTCGGGGTCTCCATCCCAGGGATCGGTTGCCCCCACCCCAAATTGAATGGAGAGGGTGGCTTAGCGCAGTCGCCCTCAACCTTTATGGTTTCAGGAGAGAGGGGAACTGGCTGTCTGCTCACAGGAGTCAAGCTACATGCGCCTGCATCGGCCGGCCACTCGCGCAAGTCGAGCTGCGTGCATGCCAACCAGCCACTCATGTGGCCCCGTTCCAAACAAACCACAGCCTGGTAGTGCGCCACAGCCTGAGGATTGGGGACCCCTGGCTTAGCAGGTTGGGACAAAGCCATCTGAATGCATTTATGGTTTCATTTTGGCTGTAATTATCGTGAGAGTCACTCGACTATCTATTTATTTAATAAATAACGTAAAACTAGCTCGATACCCATGCTTTGCTACGAAACTATGTGGTCAGGCTTAGGTTTTTGGGAGGAAAATAAGGAGGTGGGGGGGAAATTCTGCCTCTGCCTACCAGCATCCATTAGTATTCATCTGGCTTAGCGTCCTGTTGGTGTGTGTGAGTGTTGAGGGCTGTTTGGAAACTGAAACAGTATTTGCTGTGTGAGCAAGGAGACAGCAAGGAGCCTGGGCGTGGCTTAGCTCAACTATTCTGGACTAAAGCTGCTTGGTGCTGTGAAACTAAAACTGAAACTCCTCTCCTCTGCTTGTGTTTTGCATTTGGAAGAGATTTCTTTTCCAGTGGGGAAGGGAAGTAGAACTCCTTAGCATCAGAGCGTGTTAATTGCTGTATAAGAAAGACTAATGAAATATTCTATGCTCCGATGGTCATTTCGAAAAATCATTTTTTAGTGAGCTCCTAGAAGCCAAGAGGAACATATGTACCAAATTACAAGTTTGTAAGCTTGACAGTTCTGGGGATTTTGTGATGATGCATGGGTGCTCTTTCACTTATATATATAGACAGATTTAAAGATTTAATAGATTAGGATACAGCTGCGTGACTCATCCTGGGCCCAACAGATCAGGGTTTATATTTTACAAGGAAGCTTTACAAGATGTCAGAGGAGAGCAAACGGCAGGCAAAGGAACACTTGTGGGGTCTGAGTGGGGAAACCCCATACTCACTTTGGCTCAACCAGTGGAAAATATTCAGGGACCACTGGACCCAAATCTAGGCTCTCTTCTCCACAGGTAGCCATAGCAGCCGAAGACAAGGGACTCCCCCTCAACCACAGCATCTGAGCAGCAAAACCACATCAAAAATAGCTCAGCCCAAGGCAAGGGGCCATGGGGTAGAAAGGAATGGCAGAAATTCACCCTTAAGTCAGAAAGCGAATCTGGTCAACTCCTGACGATGGATGTGAACTCCAAGAGGCTTCAGTTTCTTCCATGAAAGTTAAAGGATTGAATGAGGACAATGGGGGAGGGGATCCCGGAGGGGGAGAGGGGAGAATCTTCAGCTAGAGTAGTGGAAGACTGCCAAAGCCTCTCTTTGCCTCTTTCCACGTGAATGCGGTCAGTCTGGCAAGATTCTTGTCAAAAGGCAAGCGGCAATCAACAAGCTGCTTGGACTGTCTCATGGCATCGTTCCGGGGTTTTTTTGCACCCAACTTAAACCCGGATAACAAGATTGCCTTTTACTAGCTTGTTCTTGGGAACGCAGACCCACTCCTTCCTCCGTCCTCACCTGGTCTGGGGGGGAGGGGGAGGAAGGTAAATACACTCTGGGCATAATTGTGAAAGTAAGTCCACCCTCTTTGCTTTGGACTGCCCATCAACACTAAAGCTTCCAAGGTGACTGAATCATCATCATCTGTTGTGCCTCTTGAGGGTTAGGGGCATTGTTCCCCAACCTTGACGGCCCAGTGGGGAATAGTTCCTTGTGAGTTAAAGGTGTGAGCACGCAATTACCTTTGAACCAGTGGTCAGCACTCGCAACTGCTGCTCGAGCAAAGGGAGCTTCCGGCGCTTGCACTTGGGCAAGCGGGAGCTTGGCATGCGAGATCAAGCGGTGGCTGCCGCTCACTTGAAAAAGCTTCGTATGCGTGCATGCGCTTGCCTGCCGCCTGTGCGGCCCAGTTCTAAACAGACCATATCCCAGCAGTGGGCCGTGACCCGAGGGTTGGGAGACCCCTTGGTTAGGGAGATGGCCACACCTCTGGACACGAGTTCTAAACATCGCGATGGGCATCCCAGGAGCGACCGCCGGGAAAAGAGCACCCAGAAAGTTTTGGCCTGTGCAGGGACGCCTCGACTTATGAGTCCAATTCGGACCAGAATTTCAGCTGCTAAACAAAATGACTGAGCCAAAGGCCTGGTTTTAAGACCTTTTGGGCCGTAGTTGTCAAACAAATCACTGCCGTTGTTAAGCAGGCCATGTGGTTATTAAGCAAATCTGACTTCCCCCATTTCCTGTACAGAAGCCAGTTGGCAAGGTCGCAAATAGGCAATTCTGCGACAAACCCCTACCCGCCCCCACGGGATGCTACAACCGTCGCAAATACATGCTTGAATATTGATCATACGACCGAGAGGATGCTGGGATAGTTGTAAATGAAAGGACTGTTCGTAAGTCACTTTTTTTTTCTTTGAACGGTTACTTAATGGATGGTTGTTAAGTCAAAGACTCCCTATATCCAGAGGAAACTAGCGCAACCCGAGCTTGCTCCCACGAATTCACATGAAACAGGAAAAAGCTGGCAACGGACCACAGAGACAGACAGACACACCGAGGACGGGGACGCAACCAGGCCAAAGGATTCTCGCCTCCCGAGTCTTTGGTCTAGATAGAAGATGGTCAGGAGATGTGGGGTCAGGATGGGGGTGGGAATTGGCCTACAAAGCAGCAGAAAGAACGACTGCCCCCTGCATTAAGCCCCAGAGACCACTCCCCACAGCAGATGGACAGATGGCCGGATGGACAACCTGGAAGGAAGAAGTTTAACGGTGACAACCTAAGAAGAAAATCTGCTGGCTGGAAAGAGGAAAACTGCAGCTAGCCTCAAAGCATCAATAATCAGACTCCCAGATTGGGGTGAGGAGATGCAGCCCGCCCCATGCCCAGCAGCTGAGTGGAATACAGGTAATCCTCGACGTACGACCACAATGGAGCCGGGGGTGGGGTTTACATCCCATTTTATGACTGTTCTTGCCACCATTGTTCAGTGAATCCCTGCAGGAGTCCAGGTGGCAATAAAGGTTCCCCCCACACATATGTGCTGGTCGTTTCCAGCTCTAGGAGGCAGTGCTCATCTCTGTTACAAAGCTGAAGAGCCGGCGCTGTCTGAAGACGTCTCCGTGGTCATGTGGCCGGCAGGACTAAACGCTGAAGGCGCACGGACGCTGTTACCTTCCCACCAAAAGGGTCCCTATTTTTCTGCTTGCATTTTTACATGCTTTCAAACTGCTCGTTGGTAGAAGCTGGGACAAGGTAATGGGAGCTCACTCCATTACGCGGCTAGGGATTCAAACCGCATCCCTTTTAGCACCAAAAAGCACTTAGCAATAGCACTTAGACTGATATACCGCTTCACAGTGCTTTTCCAGCCCTCTCTAAGTGGTTCACAGAGCCAGCCTCTTGTCCCCAACAATCTGGGTCCTCATTTTACCCACCCCGGAAGGAGGGAATGCTGAGTCAACCTTGAGCCTAGTGAGATCCGAACTGCCAAACTCCTGGCAGACGGTGATCAGCAGAAGTAGCCCGCAGTACTGTGTTCAAACCCCTGTGGCACTGTAGGTAGGAACATGATTCTTAAGGGACTCCAGCATCTGGCTGGTCAGAAGATCGCAAGAGGGACCACATGATCCCCAGCCAGGAGGCTACAACCCGTCATAAATAGGAACTCTCGGCCAAGCGTCTGAATTGCAATCCCATCGCCCCAGGGAGGCTGCGACCATCGTTGAATGTGGAAAAACTAGTTGCAAGTCACGTGTTTCAAGGCTGTCAAAACTTCGGTCACAAAAACGAATGGTCGTAAGTCGAGGACTGCCTGCATTCAGAAGCGTGCCCGGCCGCCTAAAGGGAGTTTTTTTCAGAGTTCGAATGACAGCCAACGGGCCTCAGTTTTAGCAAACCTGGGAACCCTCTAGTGGTTCGAGCCCGGCGATTGCGACAGGAGGGGGGAGGGGGAATATAGGGGCACAAAATGAAAGGCAGGCAGGATTTGAGCTGTCCTCGGTGTTCTTGCATCTCTGGACATGAAAAACAATCGTGGTTCTGTCCAGCAAGAAACTCACCCATAGTTGGCGGGACGTGAAGCTCGCCTTTGTCCGAGATGTCTGGGGCGGCCTCCATGGTCCTCTCCAGATCTCGCTTCCCTTGAGACCTGAAGGACGTCTGGGCAACTTCGTCATCTGTTCAACCGAAGAGAAGGCGACACTCGTCATTTGGTTTGGGGTCATGCACCTCATCCTGCCGAGCACCCGCATCCTTGCATGCATCCCAAGAATAAAGCAAGGCTCTTCGCGGCGGCCTCCCTTAGCAGGAATCGGATTTTCTAACTACCAAACAACCACAACAGAACGACCGCAAGTGAACTCATTTTCCCTTGCTAAGCGAGACAGTTTTTCAGGTAGTTCGCCCCGCCTTTTACGACCTTCCACGCCACACTTAAGTGAATCACCGTAGTCGTTGCAGTCAGCTGCTCGCTTAAGGAGGGTCTCCTCCCTGTGCGCACCCTCCCGGCCCTGCCACAGCTGGCCAGGGGGTTATGAAAGAAGAAGGACGGGGGGTAGACGGAGTGTCGCCCAAAGAAGAAATAAAAGGCATAGCCAAGAGCCCCAAGAGAGCTGGCTTGGCCCAGCCGCGGAAAGAGACACAGAGAGAGAAACAGAGGGGGGGAAAGATATAAACACACACAGAGTGATATACAGAAAGAGGGGGAGAGGGGGAGAGAGAGTCATACAGAGAGAGGGGAGAGGGGTAAAGACGGGGGAGAGGGACAGAGAGATACGACACAGAGATACAAAGAGATACAGAAAGAGGGGAAGATAGAGAGGTGGGAAGATAGGGAGAGAGAAGGGGAGAGAGAGAGAGGATTTTGTGACTGAGTAGGCATGGCTAGGGAGGGGTCATGTGATTGGGTGGGAGTGAGTGACATCGAGTTGGCCACGCCCACACAGGTTTTGTGGCTTCTGGTGATGTTATTTTTCCGGGTCCAAATGGCTCTTTGAGTGTTTAAGGTTGCCGATTCCCTGCGTTAGTCCCACAGCTGCTAAGCAAATCGGGCTTCCCCGGGAGACCCTGGCAGCTGTGGTAAATGAATTTTGATCACGTGACCATGGGGAGGCCCCAGTGGTTGTAAGCCTGAAAACGGTCGCAAGTCCCCTTGTAACTTTGAACCGCCGTTAAACCAATGGCTATGACTCAAGAACTGCCTTTCTTCAACTATTTCAATATATTTGGTATTCAATGCTTTTCTGACGTTGTGAAAATTGGGATGCCGTTGTAACTTCGAACAGACATTAAAGTGAATGGTTGTAAGAGGAATACTACCTCTTACATACTACCGTAAGTCCTCAACTTACTCAAAATTTATGTTGCTAAATGAAACAGTGGTTGAGTGAGTTCTGCCCCATTTTATGACTTTTCTGGCCACTGCTGTTAAAGTGAATAACGGCATTTGTTAAGTTAGTCACACAGTCGTTAAGTGAATCTGGCTTCCCCATTGAGTTTGCTTGTCAGAATGTCGCAAACGGGGATATACTGCGACTGCCATCAATATGAACCAGTTGCCAAGCGTCTGAATTTTGATGCCTGGACCACGGAGGTGTGCTGCAATGTTCGTTAAGAGTGAAAAACAAGCATGAGCCACTTTCTTTTACTGCTGCTGTAACTTCAAACGGTCACTAAACCAACTGTTGTAAGTCGAGGACGAGCTGTATTGTAATATATTTTGTGTTCAATGTTTTTCTAAAACAGAAAGCATGTTTTCTTTCTTATAACATAATGATAAAGGTTCCCCTCGTACCTACATGCTACTCGTTTCCGGCTCTAGGGGGCGCTGCTCATCTCTGTTTCAAAGCCGAAGAGCCAGCGCTGTCCAAAGACGTCTCCATGCTCATGTGGCCGGCATGACTAAATGCCGAAGGCGCAGGGAACATTGCTCCCTTTTTCTACTTGCATTGGCAGAAGTTGCTGGGCCAAGGAACGGGAGCTCACTCTGTTATGTGGCACCGGGGATTCGAACAGCCGAACTGCCGACCTTTCTGATCAACAAGCGCAGCGTCTTAGCCTCTGAGCCACTGCGTCCCTTTCTTATAAAAGGGACTTTTTATTATTTTATTATCCCTTCTTTCTTATACCATTTCCTCCATTCCCACACATCCAGAATTTTCCCATGTATCGCAAAATCTTGATCAGCGAGGGAAACCCGAAAGGAAGATTTTATCGGCATTCGGAGAGATGCTTGTTGGCACAAAGCCCCTTTTTTGGGCCTGCAGACCCGCCCCCCCCAAAAAATACCTCAACTTTCCCAACGCGGTTAGCTGCCACTTACCGACGCTGGATGCCTGTGGGACTCTCCGTCCTTCTCCCTGTTCCCCTTCTTGGCTGTGACCCCCTTCTGCTGGGGAGGAGAGGCAGGGTCGAAAAACCAGGATTTCTGTGTTGGATGACATAACAGAGAGGTTGTGATGATGAGCCGGGACAAGGCACGAAGGGAACCTTTCCGACAGGTCAAACTTCCCTTTCATGCTTCAACTCCCCACCCCCAACACTTCCACGTTGTGCAAATCCAGTGGTGGGATTCGACCGGTTTGCACGAGCTAGCGGTTCTGGTGAATATTTACCCCCCCCCATTCTTTGTTGTGCTTTATTTCCTGTTTGTTTAGCACATCCAGAGCCTCAGCTGTTTTACTCACTGGGGCTGCAGTAGAAGGTAAGTATTAGAGTTAAAAACTGGCTTTTTTAAGCCCTGAGCATGCGCGCTCACCAAATCAGTTGTTATACCACACCACTGTGCAAATCCCAGAGCAAAGCTCTCTCTCTCTCACACACACACCCACACACACATACCAGCCTCTGGCTACACGCAGTCCAGCGAACACTGCTAGTACAAAACAAGAAGCGCAGCAAGGCAAAGGAACAAAGAAATGAAACCAGAAAGCAAGGAAGAAGAAAGCAGTTCTCCAAATGCTAGATGTCAGCAATGGTGCACACACAACTCTACAAATTCCATGTTTGTTCCTGACAAATGCCCCGCCCTGCAGCCCCTCCTTAAATCTCAGTCCCCAGGTGTGTCTTGTGAAGAGGGGGGAGGGGGCACTCTCCTCTGGAGTTGTTGGGTTGGCCTCCACTCAGGGGTGGGATTCTAGCCGATGGAACCCATTCAGGCGAACCCCTAACCTTCGATCACCTGGCAGCAAACCGGTTTGCTCCGGTGATTATATGGGTCCACCCGCTTACCCCTGCGCTGTACTTGCCTATACCCTCTCAGCTGATTCTCAGCTGTATTACTCCTCCGTAGTAACATAGCAGGTAAGTGTTATTAGAAAGCTATTCCTGTGCGTGCGGGCATAAAGCACGCGATCACTGAACCAGTTATTACCCCAGCAGCCCTCCATCCCTGCCTGCGCTGTTCCTGTCTCCTCTCCGCTCTCCATGCTCAGGAATCACGAGGGGGCGATCCTTGTCCAACGCTTGAACTCCGCTATGCCTCATTTTCACTGCTTGGTCATCCTGCCCCTGTGCCTCCCTGCTGGCAAGCCATCCCAAGCCAGAGGGGCTCGGGGCTGCCTTGTCCTGCTCTTCCCTGCATTCCTTCAAAGCCAACAAGGCCGTTTGATTGTAAAACTCACTGCAGGTATTCTTTTATGGGTAGTCCTCAACTTACGGCCACAATTCAGGCTAAAATCTCTGTGGCTAAGCATGTGAAGTGAGCTTGGCCCCATTTACGAACGTTCTTGCCACAGTTCTTAAATGACTCAAAAACACTGATTAAGGGGATTGCGTGACACCCGGGACACTGTAACCATCATAAAATTGAGTCAGTTGATTTTTGATCACTTGATGGCGGGGATGCGATGACGGTTGGGTGAAAAATTGTCGTGTGTTCCTTTTTCAAGTGCCGTTGTAACTTTGAATGGTCACTAAATGAAGGGTTATAAGTTGAGAACTGCCTGTAGATGCCCGTTTGGGGCAAAAGCCTTGTAAATTTTGGTCCCAAGACTGCAGGCCAGGTGCTGAGTGCCAAAAATGCAATCGTGCATACGATTCTATGTATGACTGACCATCAAAACCGGGTTGTTCGCGTACTTTGCCAAGTCTGCCATCATTTTGCAGTTGCTATGCAACCGGTCGTACACTGAGGACTACCGAGACTTAACAATCCTGCCTCCTGTTTTGCACCCTGTTTGCTGGGTTGAGCCGAGAGGCTGGCCAAGGAATTCTGGGAGTTGAAGTCCACTAAGCTGCAAGGTTTGGAGACCCCTGATTCTAGCCCCTTCCTTCTTACCTGGGCTGGGTTCCGAAGGTATCACTCTGTCTGTTGTTGCTGCCTCCTCTTCCTCGGTGCAGGGACGTTCCCCTTGTTCGATCCGGGACAGAAGATCTGGTTTAGCGATGGCATAGTCTGTTGGAGAAAAGAGCACACCCTTTGCAAGATAAGCTTGATCGGAATGAAAAATCTAAGTTGAGTTTCCTGTTTCCCGTAACAGTCAAAAACAGTTGAGCAGTAAAGCACCTCATTTTCTCTGGTCACAAAAGTGAATCATGTGGCCATGGGTCCAAATTTGGATCACGCAACCACGGAGACCCTGCAATGGTCGTTAAGTGTGAAACAGGTTCCTAAGTCCCTTTTTTTTTCAGGGATGTTGTAACTTTGAATGGTCACTCAATGAACTGTGGTTAAGTTGAGGACTAGCTGTAAAATAAAAACCGAACCCTACCAGAAAATCCAATAGGAACTGAGAAGGTGGTTCAGGCACAAGAAGGAGGAATCAGCCCATCCTTTGCTTCCTATCGTCTTACAAATCCCTCCTCTGAGATGCCGAAAATTACAATTTCCAAATTCTATTCAATTGCAAAAACGCTGAGATGTTAAAATAATTTCTGATGGGCAATCCCACCCTCTCGTTTGTCAAACTTCACATTAAGCTCCATTTCCTCCCCAACAGCTCATCCTGATTATGACTTTCTCAACAAGTTTGAGAGTTGAAGAGCTGTAACAACCCAGGATAGAGCTTCAAAATGAAACTAAAAGCAAACAGGAGAACTGGACACATCAGAGTGGAAATCACGGAAATGTTCTCCAGATGTTCTCCTGAGGGACTTCTAGGGACCAGTCTGGAAGGAGGCCGTCATCTGGACCAGGGGGCTCTTCAACCTTAGCTACTTGCGGACCTCAACTCCTAGAATTCCGTGAGTTGAAGTCCGCAAGTCTTAAAATTGCCAAAGTTGGAGATTTCTGATTTAGACGATTCCTCAATCAAGGAAGCCAATATTCATGTTTTCAACCCATGAGGAGCAAAAGCTCTTTTTTTTTTTTACCCAAGGAGACCAGTGACTCGTAGTTACTCTTCATCACGTTCTTGTAGAGTTCCTTCTGCCATTTCTCCAGGTTGCCCCATTCCTGCTCTGAGAAGTAGACAGCGTTGTCTTCAAAAGTTATGGGCACCTGAAAGCACATTGGTTAATGGGGTTTGGATCTTCTAGAAGGAGCTATTGGTGCTCAGATGGACCAACCCGGGCTCCAAAAATTGGCATTGTTTGGAGGGATGGGTGGTCCATATTTCCTCCATCTCAACTAAAAGGATGGGAGGTACACCTAACAGGGGTCTTCAACCCTAAAGAGACATTTGGACCTGTTTCCCACAGAAAACACAGGGAACCACAAAACCTGGGTGGCCATGGCCAACTCAATGTCACTCCCACCCATTCACATGACACCACCTGCCACACCTACCCAGGTTTTGTGGCTCCTGGTGTTTTCTGTGGGAAATGTGTGTGTGTGTGTGTGTGTCAGGATTCTGGCACTTAATCTCATTTAAATCATGAGTCTCAAGCAAAATTTATTGGGAGTTAACAAGTCTGGCACTGCCTGGGTGTAGCGGACTCTGAGGCACATCATTCATTGTCCCCCTTGACCCTGGTTTTCCCCTCAGCCCCTAGGTGTATCATAATTAATATTCTCCAATGGGACACATCCGTAGCCAAGAGTTATCAATCATGCTCTCCAGTTAGAATTTTGCACGGCAGAAACTTCAGTCGTCTAGTTACTATCTTTGAAAACATTTATGGAATGCGCTTTCGATCTGCAAGCTGCCGCACTGCTTCCCCCTTTCTGTTGGCAACTCTAAAAAGTCCAGAGAAGTATTTTATCAGTTGACAGCATGTGTGTGTCTCTCCCTCCCTCTCTCCCGCCTTCTCATTTCTGTTTTTTGTGTTTTACCTTCTCAGGCCAGGCAAGGAGTGACTGGGAGAGGAGGGTGAGGGGCGGGACCAGCCAGTGGTGGGATTACCCAACAGGGAGCCAGAGTAGAGGGCCCAAAGAGCCGCATACAGCTCTAGAGCCACAGGTTGCTGATACCTAGACCTAGGAGAACGTCTCATCAGATGGAGGAATCTCAATCCCTTGAAGGCACAAGTTCCTCAGATACTCAGGTGCCACTAAGTCTACTTAAGCAGTGACCTTCGCAAGCTCCTGGAATATTTCAGACGGAGCAGACCTCAACTCAAGATCAATGATGGGATGAGACTGAACGCCAAACCAGCCAACATCTCAAACACACAACTTGTTAGGATTGGACAAAAGCCACCGTAAGCAGAGGGGCTGACATTTTGCTCCCCTCTGTGCCCTTTCGAATGACCCTTAAAAGCTCCACAACTGGAAAAGTCAGTTAGAACATGGCTGCTGGGACATGTCACATGTAAAAAGCTTAACACGTGGTTGGAGTTTGGGAGTCACACAATGGGCAAGTCTGGCCTATTAAAACGGATACTCTCAGTTGACACCTTGGCATTTTGGGTTTAAGCCAGCCAACTGTGGCTTATTCCAGCAATCATCTTCTTTTAACGACACCATAATTCCTTGTGGGGTGGAATCTGGGCAACTGAATGGAGTTCACAGTGTGTTTACTGGCCGGATGCCCTTCCTGTCACCAGTGCAGTTTTGTTCAGCAAATATTATTCTCATTGTACCCAGAGAGAGAAATATCTGCCTCTACCTAGGATCAAACTCCTGATTGTGAGGTGAGAGCTCCACCTCTAGGCCACCTTATTCCAACAATCTAGGCTTAAAATAAGCCTAGCTTAGCATGACCTATATATACAGCAGCCCAGGCCGATGTGAAGGCTGGGGGGGCTGAGCTTGCTTTGTCACAGAAATCTGAAAACAGAAAGAGGCCATTTTGTTTTGGGGTCCAAATGGGCGCCCTCGATTAAGGCTTTTTTAAATTCTGCTGGAGGCAGTTGGGTATCTTTAAAAAAACTGGCTTCCAAGTCAGATTTAACTCACCTCTGGCAAGGCAAGTACGAAATATAAAATGGGAGTAAACCTCACACTCACTTCACTGATGTTACCTAGTTGGGTCATGAGACATCGGCAAGAAAGCCACCAAGCTCAGGGACCACCAAGGACCCCATGGGGGTCCTCCTCCTCTTCACAACCCCCCAAACTCCCTTCTTGCCCAGATTATCTTTCCTCCTCCTCCTCCCTTCTAGCACTGATGATGTTACCTGGTTGGGTCATGAAACGTCTGAAAGAAAACAAGAGATCTGAGAGAGCACCAAGGGCCTCTGCAAGAAAACCCCCGAGCTCAGGGAGCATCTAGCACCCCACAGTCCTCCTCCTCCTCGTCTTCTTCCTCCTCTCCCTAGTTGGGTCGTGAAACACCCACCAGAAAAACCCCAAGCTCTCCCCCTCCCCATCTCAATTCCTTTAAAAAGGGAAAGGTTCCCCTCGCACATCCGTGCCAGTCATTTCCAGCTCTAGGGGGCGGTGCTCATCTCCGTTACAAGGCCGAAGAGCCCATGCTGTCCAAAGACGTCTCCGTGGTCATGTGGCTGGCAGGACTAAATGCCGAAGGCGCACGGAGGAATCCTCCCGCCAAAGAGGTCCCCATTTTCCTACTTGCATTTTTTATGCGCTTTTGAACTCTTAGGTTGGTAGAAGCTGGGACAAGGAATGGAAGCTCACTGTTACATGGTGCTGGGGATTCGAACCACCAAACTGCCGACCTTTCTGATCGACAAGCTCGGAGTCTTAGCCACTGGCCGGCCACGTCCCTTTTCAACTCCTCTAACCCCCCCTCCAAAGTAAGAAGTTCTCCCATCGTTGCGAACTCTCCCCCGCCAGGAAAACCGAGCAATTCTCCTCCCAATCCTCCCACCTTTGGCGTCTCCCCCTTGGATCCGGGGAAGCCTGAGGATCAGAAGTTCTGGTTCTTCAAGAGGTTCTCCATGTTCTCCAGCCTCTTCTGGAGCAGCCCGTATTCCTGGATGAGGGTGCCCAGTGCCATCAGCTTGCACTCCATCTGGTTGCCGAAGTCCACCACGGCGTTCTCGCAGTCCACGTATTTCTTCTCGTTGGTCATCACGCGGCGCTCCAGGTTGAGCAGCCGGCTGGCGTGCGCATCGACTTTCCTCTCGACCGCTTGGATGGCGGCCACGACGGTCCAGAGCGAAAGCTCGGCCATGTTTTGCTTGACTTCCCGGTCGAAAGTCTGCTCAGGGAGAAGAGGGGCCTGAGGGCGGGACTCCATTGCGCAATCCGGGGGGGATTCTTTCCTCAGGAAAGAGAGAAAAGGCCGTTGAAGGGGTATCAGAAGGAGAGAACATCGGTCACTGCGGCTGGGCTTGGTGGGGTTCCCGCCCCCCCGTAGACGTTTCATGACCCAACTAGGGAATGTCATCAGGTCTAAGAGGGAGTGGAGTTGGTTCATTTTTTTAAAAAATGAAAAATAAGAACAAACTCCACTGCTTCTTAACACTGATGATATTTCCTAGTTGGGTCATGAAACGTCTGCAAGAAAACAACCAAGCTCAAGGAGCACCAAAGACCCCCACAATCCTCCTTTACCTCTATGCAAACCCCACTTCCCTTGTAGTCCTCCGCTACCCTCCTCCTAGAAAAAGCCAATCCTTGTAGTCCTCACCACTCACCTCCTCCTATAAAAACCCTCCCTTGTAATCCTCTCCCCTCCTCCTTCTCCAAACTTTCCTCTCTTGTAGTCCTATCCACCTCCTCCTATCCACCCTCCTCCTCCTCCAAAGCCTCCTCCCTTGTAGTCCTATCCACCCTCCTCCTATCCACCCTCCTCCTCCTCCAAATCCTCCTCCCTTGTAGTCCTATCCACCCGCCTCCTATCCACCCTCCTCCTCCTCCAAAGCCTCCTCCCTTGTAGTCCTATCCACCCTCCTCCTATCCACCCTCCTCCTCCTCCAAATCCTCCTCCCCTTGTAGTCCTATCCACCCGCCTCCTATCCACCCTCCTCCTCCTCCAAAGCCTCCTCCCTTGTAGTCCTATCCACCCTCCTCCCTATCCACCCTCCTCCTCCTCCAAAGCCTCCTCCCTTGTAGTCCTATCCACCCTCCTCCTATTCACCCTCCTCCTCCTCCAAAGCCTCCTCCCTTGTAGTCCTATCCACCCTCCTCCTCCTCCAAAGCCTCCTCCCTTGTAGTCCTATCCACCCTCCTCCTATCCACCCTCCTCCTCCTCCAAAGCCTCCTCCCTTGTAGTCCTATCCACCCTCCTCCTATCCACCTCCTCCTCCTCCAAAGCCTCCTCCCTTGTAGTCCTATCCACCCTCCTCCTCCTCCCTTGTAGTCCTATCCAACCTCCTCCTCCTCCAAAGCCTCCTCCCTTGTAGTCCTATCCACCCTCCTTCTCCTCCAAAGCCTCCTCCCTTGTAGTCCTATCCACCCTCCTCCTCCTCCCTTGTAGTCCTATCCACCCTCCTCCACCTCCAAATCCTCCTCCCTTGTAGTCCTATCCACCCTCCTCCTCCTCCAAATCCTCCTCCCTTGTAGTCCTATCCACCCTCCTCCTCCTCCAAAGCCTCCTCCCTTGTAGTCCTATCCACCCTCCTCCTCCTCCAAATCCTCCTCCCTTGTAGTCCTATCCACCCTCCTTCTCCTCCAAAGCCTCCTCCCTTGTAGTCCTATCCACCCTCCTTCTCCTCCAAAGCCTCCTCCCTTGTAGTCCTATCCACCCTCCTTCTCCTCCAAAGCCTCCTCCCTTGTAGTCCTATCCACCCTCCTCCTCCTCCAAAGCCTCCTCCCTTGTAGTCCTATCCACCCTCCTCCTACCCACCCTCCTCCTCCAAAGCCTCCTCCCTTGTAGTCCTATCCACCCTCCTCCTATCCACCCTCCTCCTCCTCCCTTGTAGCCCTATCCACCCTCCTCCTCCTCCAAATCCTCCTCCCTTGTAGTCCTATCCACCCTCCTCCACCTCCAAATCCTCCTCCCTTGTAGTCCTATCCACCCTCCTCCTCCTCCAAATCCTCCTCCCTTGTAGTCCTATCCACCCTCCTTCTCCTCCAAAGCCTCCTCCCTTGTAGTCCTATCCACCCTCCTCCTCCTCCAAAGCCTCCTCCCTTGTAGTCCTATCCACCCTCCTCCTATCCACCCTCCTCCTCCTCCCTTGTAGCCCTATCCACCTCCTCCTCCTCCAAATCCTCCTCCCTTGTAGTCCTATCCACCCCTCCTCCTCCTCCAAAGCCTCCTCCCTTGTAGTCCTATCCACCCTCCTTCTCCTCCAAAGCCTCCTCCCTTGTAGTCCTATCCACCCTCCTCCTCCTCCAAAGCCTCCTCCCTTGTAGTCCTATCCACCCTCCTCCTCCTCCAAAGCCTCCTCACTTGTAGTCCTATCCACCCTCCTCCTATCCACCCTCCTCCTCCTCCCTTGTAGCCCTATCCACCCTCCTCCTCCTCCAAAGCCTCCTCCCTTGTAGTCCTATCCACCCTCCTCCTATCCACCCTCCTCCTCCTCCAAATCCTCCTCCCTTGTAGTCCTATCCACCCGCCTCCTATCCACCCTCCTCCTCCTCCAAAGCCTCCTCCCTTGTAGTCCTATCCACCCTCCTCCTATCCACCCTCCTCCTCCTCCCTTGTAGCCCTATCCACCCTCCTCCTCCTCCAAAGCCTCCTCCCTTGTAGTCCTATCCACCCTCCTCCTCCTCCTCCAAACCCTCCTCCCTTGTAGTCCTCTACCCTCCTCCTCCTCTCCACACACCCCTCCCTTCTAATTCTCTGTACCTTCCTTCTCCTCTACACAAACCTTCCCTCCCTTCTAGCACTGATGATGCTCCCTAGTTGGGTCATGAAACACCTGCAAGAAAACCACCCAGCTCAAGAGTGGACCAAGGACTCTACAGTCCGTCTTCTTCCTCCTCCTCCTCCTCCTCCACTCCGCAAATGCCACTCTCTTTGAGCACTGATGATGCCACCTAGCTGGATCATGAAAAGTCTGAAAGAAAATCACCAAGCCCAGAGAAGAGCATGGACCCCAAATTAAGTAGAATTGTTTTGACTTGCTTCGGGTTGGACCTCCAAGATCCCTTCCAACTGTTATTCTCTTATTCTGTAAGGGTCTCCTGCTTGAGGAGGGGGTTGGACTAGCAGACCTCCAAGGTCCCTTCCAGCTCTATCCTGATTGATTCATTCTTCCCAGAGATGTGTGTTTTTAATATGTACTACCATATAAAAACCAAGTGGAAAAAACAACCAGCACCCGATACTATAATATCCCTGAGGCCGTATTTGCAAACAGGAAGGTACAAAATAATATTGCATAACTGTAAGCAAATTATAAGGTTTATTAGCGTGCCAAGGGGAAAAATTTAAATGTATGCAGATTTTCTTCACTCTTTTTAGAATCCTTTAGGAATTTTTTAAATCACATTTCGGTTATTTTCACCAATAACATCCAGATTACATAGGATAGATAGATGACAGACAGAGATTGAAAGATAGATAAATGGATGGATGGATGGATGGGAGACACTGGTATATATATAGAGAGAGAGATACAGAGAGAGAAAAGAGAGAGAGGGAGGGAGGGAGGGAGGACAGCATAGGGAGGGGCCAGCTGATGGTCGGAACAACCGGTTCGCTACAACCTGTCCAAGCCGAAAGCAGCCATCCATTGGCAACACCATTTTGGACAAATGGTAGAAAGTTTCCAGGGATGAAAGTGCCACAATTTCATGGGAATTAACCAGAATTTCTTAATTTCCTAATTTCCCCCGGAACAGAAACACAAAGATAAAATTTTTCATTGTGATGTACATCTCACACACACACACAAAATTTGAACTCAGCGCCACAAAACATAAACCTACAAAGGCACGAAACGAAATATGGTTCGTTTAGCAACCATTCCAAGCTACCACGTCCCTGAAAAAAGGTGACATATCGCCCCATTTCACAGTTACGACCTTTGCAGCACTCCAAAGTTGGGTGTGGGGCAACCGCTTTGCATTTATGACCGTCACAGCTTCCCGGGGTCCCATGATCCCCTTTAGTGACCAGATTCATTTCACATCCAGATGATGAAATCATTGACGGCAGCGAGTTGCTGATGATGGCAACACGAGTCGTCCAATGGGACCAAGCTCACTTAATGATGGAAATTGGGGGCACCCCCTGTGGTTTTCATATCAAGGGCCTCGGGAGAGACACTTCCTAAAATTCCATTTTTTATTATTCCTACATTGGTAGTCCTCGACTTACAACCGTTTGTTTCATGACGGTTTGAAGTTAGAACGGGAGTGAAAAGAAAGGGGACTTTAGAACCGGTTTTTCACACTGACGACTGTTGCAGCATTGTCACAGCCACGTGGTCAAAATTCACGCGTGCGGCAACCGATTCTTATTTATGACTGTGGCACTGTCTTGGGAGAGGAGTTTTTTTGCTAACTTAACAACCACAGTGGTTCACTGAGCGACGGGGGCGAAAATGGGGGCGAAGCTTGTTTCCCATCTTGTTTCTTGAGAGTTGGGCTACGTCGTGGTTGTAAGTCGAGGACTGTCTCAGTTCCTACTTTTAAGTGAAGTTTACAGACCGTTGGGTAAGAAAGACTGAAGTTTAGGAGGAAAAACACCTGTTTTGTGTGGGTTTTTTGGTTATTTTACCTCAAATAATTTATGGCGACAAAAAAAAAAATCTCCAAATTGTGTTAACCGTTGTCACTGTCCCATGCCACAACTATGTTCTGTTACACAACCGGTTTGCCACAAAGGAAGAGTTGAGACATCCATCGTCTCTCGGTTTGAGGGCACCTATTGGACTGGCTTGACCCAGGTCCTCGAAGAGTGACGTTGACGTGGTCGCTGTAAGGATGAGGAAGCAAGGGGGTGAGCACGTGTCTACTTTTCCTCCTATTTGCCTGACAACCCTGCAAGGTGGGCTGGGTTGAGAGGGAGGAACCGGCTCAAAGTTGCCCAGCTGGCTTTCAGGACTAAGGCGGGACTAGAACTCACTATCACCTGGTGATTGGTGTAAAACCACCCAGCTGGCTTTCGTGGTTAAGAAGGGGACTAGAACTCCCTGTCTCCTGCTGATTGGCTCAAAGTAACCCAGCTGGCTTTCATGATTAAGAAGGGGACTAGAACTCCCCGTCTCCTGCTGATTAGCCCAAAGTTACCCAGATGTCTTTCAGGCCTAAGGCGGGACTAGAACTCCAAGTCTCCTAGTGATTGGGCCAAAGTCACCCAAATGAATTTCATGCCTGAGGCAGGACTAGAATGCACTGTCGCCTGGTGGCTTTCATGCCTAAGGCGGGACTAGAACTCCCAGTCTCCCAGTGATTGGCCCAAAGTCACCCAGCTGCCTTTCATGCCTGAGGCGGGACTAGAACTCCCCGTCCCTGGTGATTAGCTGAAAGTCACCCAGCCAGCTTTTATACTTAACAGGAGGCTAGAACTCCCTGTCTCCTAATGACTTGGTCAAAATCACCCAGCTGGCTTTTCTACCTAAGGCACCACTAGAACTCACAGCCACCTCTTCCCTAGGAGAAGAGCAGCCAGAATAGGGAACAGCCTCAGAACCTCCCTTCAGCCCAGAACTCCAACTCCCATCATCCCCAACCAGGGCAGGCCAAACCTTGCTAGGCCCTTAAGATTACCCCCCCCCCAGTTTTGGGGAGCCAGAAACCCCCTCCCAAGTCTAAGGGAAGGTCCCCCTGGGACAGAACTACAATTCCCATCTTCCCCCATGGGGGCAGGGCAGGCCTTGCTAGGCCTTTAGGACCACCACTACCAACTACAATTGAGAGGGAGGTTCCCTCTGGGTCAGAACTACAATATCCATCATCCCCAACAGGCCAAGCCAGGCCTTGTTATCTCCACTTTTAGGGGGAGCAGGAAAGCCCCCTACCTGCGTCGAGGGGGCTAGAACTAGCCTTCCATCACCCCCCACTGGACCAGACCAGGCCTACCTAGGCCTTTGGGACCCAACTTGAGAGTCCCAGAACTACAACTCCCATCATCCCCAACCAAGGCAAACCAAGCCTCGCTAGGTCTTCAGGACACCTCCCACCCAGAACACCAACTCCCATCATCCCCAACCAGGGCAAACCAGGCCTCGCTAGGCCTTTAGGAGTCCCCAACTCGAGGGGCGCAGAACTCCATCTCCCATCATCCCCAACCAGGGCAAACCAGGCCTCGCTAGGCCTTCGGGACTCCCCAACCCCCATTTCGGGGGAGCCAGAAACCCCCAGACCGAGGGGCGGGTCTCCCTGGGGGTCAAAGGTCAGCCGAGGGGGCCCCTACCTTCCCGTAAGGACGACCCCCGCACTCAAGCCCGGCCTTTGTTCCCCAGCGAGGGGAAGGAAGAGGGAGCTCAGTCCCGCCCTTCTCCCAAACAGGCTCCGCCCCCTCAGTTTCGACTCCTGGAGAGGCCGCTCTCGAGGGGCGGAGGGGGAGCGGCGGCGGCGGCGGCGGCGGGAGGTGGGGGGTGGAACGAGTCCCGCTTACCCACCGGAGGCGTCCGGCGAGCGGCGAACGGCGAGCAGGCACGCATGCGCGGAGCCGCGGCCTTGCCAGGGAGGGCGGGGCGGGGAGGGGAGAGGCAGTCAACGCGACCGGAGAGGGAGAGAGAGAGAGGAGAGAGAGGGGGAGGGAGAGAGGGAGAGAGGGAGGGAGCGAGAGCGCATGCGCGACGAAAGTTTTTTTTTTTTTTTCCCCCTCTTCTTTGGAGCGCGGCCAGCCGAGGAAGCAGCGCCCCCTGCGGCGGGAAAATCAAGGCGCGAGGGCAGGCCGAGGGAAAAGATCGCGCCTGCGCGGGGGAAGCCGGAAGTCGGAAGCCGGCAATCACGTCGGAGTTCCGGAAACAAAACAAAACCGCAGGGAAAATTAAACACTTCCGGTGGCGGGATTGGCGTCACGGGCCTAGTTTCTGCCCTAGAACACCCCTCCCCTTGCCTAGGGTCCCCCAAAGACCCCCGAAGCCCCCTCCCCTTTCTTAAAGGCCCCCTGAAGCCCCTCCCCTTGCCCGAAGGTGCCCCCCCTCGCAATGGGGGCTGGAAAGCCCCCCTCGCACCGTCCCCAAGAGATGCTCCTCAGCTTACAGCCATCCATTTTGTGACGGGCCAAAGTCACGAGGGCACTGGAAAAAAGTGGAGCGCGTCTCCCACTTGGGGTGTGTTTGCAGCATCCCTGTGGGCGCATGATCCGAATTCAGAGCGCATCTCTGAACATCTGCCTCGTCTTCATGACGATCAACTAACCTTAGAAGAGCAACTAAGGTGATTAAAGGCTCGGAGGCCAAAACACACGGAGAACCGTCGCAGAATTTGAGTTTGGCCAGTCTGGAGAAAAGAAGGATTAAGGGGGAGGGGCGCGGGGGGGGCATAATAGTAGCCTTCCGGTCTTTGGGGGGCGGGCGGCGCTCAACTTAATTTTCCAAAGCACCAGAAGGCAAGGCAAGAAGCAACAGGTGGAAACTAATCAAATTAAAAGAACCAACTTGGAATTAAGGAGAAACGTCCTAACTCTGGGAACAATTAACCGGTGGAACTGCTTGCCACCATAAATTGTGGTTGTGCCAACGCTGGAGGCTTTTAAGAAGAGACTGGAAGCCAGTTGTCTGGAAACCGTATAAGGCTGTGTGTGATGGCGAGCCTACGGCCCGTGTGACGGGGGCGCACGCAGAGCCACCTCGTCTTTGTGTCTGCATGCCTGCCAGAAACAAGAAGACCAGATGACCAGGGCACACGCGCACACACACACACACACACACACACACACACACACACGTACAGAAACCGGAAGCTCAGCTCAAAGAGTTGCTCTTCCAGGTTCCGGCGCTCCCACACACGCAGGCACTCCCATTTCGGCACTCAGTGTTCAAAAGTTTCACCAACACTGGTATAGGATCTTCCGTTTGAGCAGGGGGGTGGACTAGAAGACCTCCAAGGCTCTATAGGAGCTCTATTCTGATTGATTGATTGATTGACACACAGGAATCATGGTTTCGTGGGAACCACTGGGTTGAGATCAAAAATATCATGCAGCCAATAATGGACCCAATCGTGCAATAAAAGCGTCACTTTCTTAATCACTATGGAATGTCTTTTAACTTTCAAGATCCTCCAAAGGGCAGGATCAGAGAAAAGCACTTGGTGATTCCATCATCTTCCTGGAACAAAGAAAGAAACGGCTGGCTGGGGAATTCTGGGAGTTGAAGTCCAGGCGTTTTAAGGGGATTTCCATCTTTGGAAAACATCAATTCAAAGGGAACGTTCCACACCCATCTTAGCTACAAAATCCTCCTCCCTCCAGAGAAAGGATTTTTTTAAAAAAAATAATATCTAATCCATGTACCAAAAACAAAATATAAGCAAGCCAGAGGCCTTCTATTGGCAACCCACCCCACCCGAAATAAATAAGTCCTCAACTTCATTTAGCGACCCAGGTTACAATGGTACTGAAAAAAGTGAGTTATGACAGTTTCCCACACTTACCGTCGCATCCCCGCTGTGGTAACGTGACCAAAATTCAAACCGAGTCAGACCTTGTGACAAGCAACGCCAAAAGTTGTGGGTGCTCCCAACGCTGGAGGCATGGAAGAAGAGATTGGGCAACTGTTTCTTGGAAATGTTTCAGGATGTCCAGCTTGAGCAGGGGGCTAGACTAGAAGACCTCCTAGGTCCCTTCCAGCTCCATTATAATGGGGAAGCCAGATTCCCCGAACAACTGCAGGGATTCACTTAACAGTCGCGGCAAGAGAGGTTGTACGATGGGGCAAAGCTCTCGTCCCTGCCTCCCTTAGCATCAGAACCTTTGGGCTCCCTTGGGGTCGTAAGCTATAAGGGCCACCCATATCATGCACAGAAGGAAGCTAAAGTAAGGAAGGCTGGGCTGTATCTTTTTCTGTAGGAGTCGCTCAAGACGCTGGGATTCTAGGAATAAACTCTTCAGGGGGCTTCCCCACGGCCCATCATCCCCGCTACCAAAGGCTCTGCCCTTCCCGCCAGTATTTCGGGGAAAGGTAACAGGTAAAGGTTCCCCTTGCACATCTGTGCTAGTCGTTTCTGGCCCTCAGGGGCGATGCTCATCTCCATGACAAAAGCCGAAGAGCCAGCGCTGTCCGAAGACGTCTCCCTGGTCATGTGGCCGGCACGACTAAATGCCGAAGGTGCACAGAACACTCTTTGCTTCCCACCAAAGGGGCCCCTATTTTTCTACTTGCATTTTTTTTTACATGCTTTCGAACTGCTAGGTTGGCAGAAGCTGCTGGGACAAGGAACGGGAGCTCACTCCGTTAAGCGGCGCTAGGGATTCGAACCACCGGCCTTTCTGATCAACAAGCTCAGTGTCTTAGCCACTGAGCCACCATGCACCCCCCCCCCTTTTAATAACCAAAGGAAAGAAAGCCAGAGGTTTAAGCAGATGCTTAGCAAATAAATCAGGCTGCACATTTATTATCAAAAAGAATAGAAGGGGGAGGAAGCAAAGGAAACCAGAAGCTTGGAGAAGATAGTTTGTGTCCATCAAGGTTATGGTGCTGGAAGAGATGAGGGTTAGTTGAGCCAGAAACCCATTACTGGCTTGGAGTGAGAGACCCCGATTTAGTGCTCCAGTGGGCAGAGAGGTAGGTATCTCTGCAGGACGCCCTTTATCCTCTCCCTGATTAAGTCCTCTCTCCCCAAATACCGGGGCTGGCTTTTGGGGGAGGGGGGGCAGGAAAGAGGGACGCCCCCTCACTCCCCCATGTGTGTCCGCAAGTGATACTTGAGCGACTGCTTGTAGCGGAAGCATTTGGCGCACTCCGTACAAGGGTACGGCCGCTCACCCGTGTGCGCCCGCTGGTGCTCAAGCAGGTGATGCTTCTGGGTGAAATTCTTCCCACACTCGGCACAGTGGTACGGCCGCTCGCCCGTGTGGATACGCTGGTGCTCGAGCAGATGGTGCTTGCGGATGAAACCCTTGCCGCACTCGCTGCAGGCATGGGGCCGCTCACGGGTGTGCACCCGGTAGTGGTTGGTCAGCTTCGACTTCTCGCTGAACGTCTTGTCGCACTGGCTGCACTTGTATGGCCGTTCACCCGTGTGAGTCCGCTGGTGTCGCAGCAGGTGGGACGGCCGACTGAAGGCCTTCCCACACTGAGGACAGATGAAGGAGAGCTCAGTTTTGCCGGTGTGCACCCGCTGGTGCATGGCCAGTGAGATCTGCAGCCGGAAGCTCTTCCGGCACTCGTCGCACGAGTACGGGCGCTCGCCGACGTGTGTGATCTGGTGCTTACTCAAGCTCGACTTGTGGCTGAAGCTGCTGTCACACTCGCTACACTTGTAGGGTTTGCCAGGTGGCAGGGGCGGCTGAGGCTGTTGCTTGAAGTTACGCTTGTTAGGGTACGTCTGCCCGCGGCGGGGCGGAGGAGCTACCCCACGCCGTGCTGTGTGCAGCCGCTGGTGCAGGAGGTATTGCTGCTTGATGCGGAAGCTGAGGTCACAGGCGTGGCATTCATAGGGCCCCTCCTTGAGGTGGTTACGCTGATGGATTATATAGTTGATCCGCAGAATGAAGCTCTTGCCGCAGTCCGGACAGATGTACGGCCGCTCACGCGTCCGGTTTCGCTGCTGCAGTGTGACTGGCCGCGTTTCAACGCTATTGTCTCTCTCACAAAGCGGGGCACAGATCCCCACGGTGGGTCGGGGTGGCTTGGTCACCCTCTGTTCCTCCTGGAGAACCTCTACATTGCAAGCCAGCGAGCAGGGTGGCTCGGCGCGGGACGAAAACAACCCCCGGTTCTCCAAACTGACGGGGTCTTCCTCCTCCTCCTCCTCTTCCTCCTCCTCCTCCTCTTCTTCCTCCTCTTCTTCTTCCTCCTCCTCCTCTTCCTCTTCTTCCTCCTCCATTTTGATTACGATCCCGTCATCTTGCAAGAAAGACAGAAAAGCAAAGCAAAATCAGTGGGTTTCACGCAGCAGCATGCGGTGAAAAGAAAAACCGTTTATGGCTCAAAACCTCTCGCGATGGGCAGGGGGACAAATCGAGGCGGTTGCCATCCTCAGACAAAGAAACTGTAACACATTCCACAGTCTCTCGGGGCTTTTAAGCACTGGTAGTCCTCGACTTATGACCAAAGCATGCTGGATGGGGAATTCTGGGAGTTGAAGTCCACCTCTTTTAGGGCACACTGGAGAATGCTGGGAATTGAAGTCTACCCCTCTTGAAACACGACCCCTGGGGAGTTCTAGAAGTCTCTACTCACCCGCGCAGTTGCTGTGCTGCACAGTAACTCTCTTGATCTCGCCGAAGTTCACGTCGTACTCGCTTCCTTCCTCCAGGTTGTTGCTGGGGAAGTTTCCCAGTGGGGTGGCAGCGCTGTAGGGGCTGCCACAGGGAGCTTCGGGGTCCAGACCCTGGAAATCGCCCTCCGAACTGCCAGACATCTGATGTGGCTCCACGTCTCCGGGACATTCGTCAGAATGCGGCTCTTCCGTTTTGATCACGACCCTGATGCCGGCTGCAGGGAGGGTAAGGTCAGAAAAGCTTCGCTTCGACCGTCCCAGGTTACGAACGGCCCTGAACAAAGGGACGTAGGGCCCACTTGCACCCTTAGGGCCATTCTGCGGGTGTGGGGGATTCTGGGAGTTGGAGCCCGCCCACCCCTTAAAGAACGCCGGCTCAGAAATTCTGGGAGTTGAAGTTTAAGAGTGAAATGAGATTCGTCTCATTATGGATCCATCTCTGCCGGAGTTAAAGATAATTTCATTTAATGTCTTTGCGGATCTCTTCCCAAGGGAGGCCAGAACTCACCTGCTGTGGCATCAGGAAGTCTCCCCTGCTCCTCCGAGTCTCGACCGTCTCCATGACATGAGTCGCTCGCTCGCTCGGTCTGGGACAACACACCTGGCTTGGAAATGGCATAATCTGGGGGGGGGAGGGGGAAGGCAGGGGTCAGCCCTTGGTTTTAGGGCCAGGTGACCAGACTCGGGTTCAAAATGCACCGGAGGGATCGGGTACGGGGAGAGGGTAGAAGCAGGGAAGCCTAAGGTGTGCTTGAGGAGAAATTAAAGGAAATGACACTGAGATGGGAGGGGGAAGGAAGGGAGGGAGGAAGGAAGGAAGGAAGGAAGGAAGGAAGGAAGGAAGGAAGGAAGGAAGGAAGGAAGGGGAAGAAAGAGAGAAAGAAAACAAAAAAAGGGAAAGAAGAAAAAGAAAAAAGGGAAAGAAAAGAAGAAAGGGAAAGAAAGGAGAAAGGGAAAGAAAAAGAGGAGAGAGTAAGAAAGCAGAAAAAGGGGAAAGAAAGAATGAGAAAGAAAAAGAAAGCAAAAGGAGAAAGGGAAAGAGGAAAAAGAAAGAAGAAAGGGAACCTAGTCTGCCCCCTGGCCAACCAGAAGCCCCTCATAGAATGACAGGCTGGAAAGGAGTTTGGGGGCCTCCAATCCAGCCCCCCCTGCTGGAGCAGAAGACAACCCCGGACCATTGGAGACGGGGGGGCTGTCCAGTCTCTTCTTCAACACCTCCAGGGATGAAGAACCCACAACTTCTGGTGGCAAGCAGGTTAATCCTCCTCACGGTGAGGAAGTTTCCTCCTTTATTCCCCGGGGGAGAGGGGGAACTGCAGCCCACCCAACCCTGGGGGACAAGCGGCGCCTCCCCCTTACCCAAAGAGACCAAGGAGTGGTGGTTGCCCTTCATCAAGTTCTTGTAGAGTTCCTTCTGCCATTCTTCCAGTTTCTCCCATTCCTTCTCGTTGAAGTACACTGACATGTCGTCGAAGGTCACCGGCACCTAGAACCACAAAGTGGGCACGCTCAGCATTGATCCCTGGCAGCCAAAACTAAACTACCTACCTACCTACCCACCTACTTCCTTCCATCCATCCATCCATCTTCTTTCTTCCTTTCACATCCATCCATCTTTCCTTTCTTCCACATCCATCCTCCTTCCATCTTCCTTCCTGCCATCCTTCCATCTCCTTCCTTCTTTCCTTCCTTCCTTTCACATCCATCTTTCCTCCCTTCCACATTCATTTTCCTATCTTCATTCCTTCTTTCCTTCCTTTCACATCCATCCATCTTCTTCCTTTCCTTCCTTCCTTTCACATCCATTCATCCTTCTTTCCTTCCACATCCATCCATCTTCCTTCCTTCCACATCCATCTTCCTTCCATCTTTTCTTTCCTTCCTTTCACATCCATCCATCTTTCCTTCCTTCCACATCCATCCATCTTCTTCCTTCTTTCCTTCCTTCCTTTCACATCCATTCATCCTTCCTTCCTTCAACATCCATCCATCTTTCCTTCCTTTCACATCCATCCATCTTTCCTTTCTTCTTTCCACATCCATCTATCTTCATTCCTTCTTTCCTTCCTTTCACATTCATCCATCTTTCCTTCCTCCCTTCCACATCCATCCATCTCCTTCCTTTCACATCCATCCATCTTCTTCTCTTCCATCCTTTTGGGAGGACGGCCTAGTCCCTGTGCGCCTGTGTGCACACACAGAAGCACCCAGATATTTGCAGCGACGCTCAGACGAGTGGATCCGTGAGCTCAGGCAAGTGCGGCCGTGCGCTCGTGCCGAGGAGCATGCGCTGCTTGCCTCCTCACGCGACTCAGTGGCGATTACAGGTCGGGGACCCCTGCATTAGTCCAACGCACACAAACACGCACCCAGGGGCAGCCCGGCTTCTTCCCGAAGCCAAGTCCTCGAGAGGACCAGGGCTGATTCTGGTGGGGTCAGTCACACATTCCGTGTGACCCTTCATCCCTACCTGAGGCCCTCTTATGTCTGGGAACTTCCAACATCTGGGGCCCTGGTTTGCTTCAGGGTGGTTTTACCCCAGACCGGGCAGAGGGAACCATGGTTTCGTAGGCTGCTAGGTTCCTAAATGTGTGATGGTGACTTTGCCCGTTTTTACAACCTGATTCCTGACGGGCCGCGGATGGGTGCTGGGCTGCAGACCGGTGAAGGGATGAGGACTGGCGCAGGGTTACAGATCGGGGCAGGGCTGTGGACAGGGGCAGGGACAACAGCCGATTCTTTTGTGGCCCACCGGCAGTTAGCAGAGCTGGCAGCAGAGTCAGACAATGAGGAGGTTGGGTAGGAACCTGGGCCGGTCCTGGAGCTCGGACGAGGGCTCTGCGTCAGAGGCAGAGATGGGGTCAGGGCAGGCTGGCAATTACCAGCTGCCTTCAGAGTCGGACAACAGTGAGGCGGGGGAGCAGCTGGAGCCTGTTCCCAGTGTGCGCATGCGCAGAGCTGCCAAAAGAAAAGAACAATTACAAACTAAGGGACGACGTGGGAGTAAAGCCACAGGTGGACGCTGTATGGCCCCTTCCGTAGGGATTGAAAGGGGAGCAAGAGGGGCTTTTGCAGGAAACAATTCGTTCGTTGCCGCAGTGTGAAGATCTGTCTGTGGATCTCAGAGACTGAGCCGAGTCCTTCCTTGTCAGCACTGCGTTTGGAAATAGTGACTTGGCAGCTCTCCCAGCTAGATAAGGTTTGTGCTCTGAATGACACCCTTGAAAGTCTGTTGGCCGGGCCTTTGGCGGAAGGCAAATGCAAGAAATTCGCCTTCGTTTAATAAAAGGGGTTTTGCCGGGACAAAGAGTCAGCTTAGAGCTTTTGGGGGAAGCCGCGGTCAGAACCGATTCAGGGATGAGGACCAATACCAGGCTGCAGGTGGGTGTCAGAAGGAGGACTGGTGCTTGGCTGTGGACTGACGTAAAGACGAAGACGGGGGGAGGGTTACGGATCGAGGCAGGGCTGTGGACCGGGTCACGGATGAGCACCGGTGCCAGGCCACGGACCAGTAATGGACTGCAGACCGGTGCCAAGGCTGCGGACGGGTGCAGGGATGAGGACTGGGGCAGGGCTATGGATTGGGACAGGGTTGTGGATCAGTGCAGGGCTGTGGACTGTTGTGCTCCAGCTCGGGAGTTGGAAACTCCCGATCTAATTCTCGCTGCGTTCGAGTCCCGGGAACGAAAAAAGCCCAAGAGCCGAACCTACTTTCGGCGTCTCGCCCTTGGAGCCCGGCGGGAAGCGCAATATCCAGAAGTTGCGGTTCTTCAAGAGGTTCTCCATGTTTTCCAAGCGGCGTTGCAGCAGGCCGTATTCCTGAATGAGGGTCCCCAGAGCAGCCCATTTACTCTCCAGCTGGCCGCCGATCTCCCCCGTCGTCTTCTCGCAATCCAGAACCTTCTTCTCCACTGTCCCGGTTCTGCCTTCCAGGTCCAGCAGGCGGCTTGTGTGCAAATCCACCTTCTTCTCCATGGCTTGGAAGGAAGCCACCAAGGTCAGGGCGATCTCGGCCGCCTGGTCCTCCCGGTCGAAGAGTTGGTCGGAGTCGGTGGGCGTCGGTGGAAGACGATGACGAGCGGGTGCTGCATCCCGTTGCGATGCCTGCTGGGGGACGATTGGAAAGGAGAGGACAAATTTAGGAGGATACTGCCAGTATGCCGCTGCTTGTGGCACCGCCATGCCTCCCGGGACTAGTCCTTGACTTATGACGCTTCGTTTAGTCGCTGCTCAAAATTACAACCACCCTCCCAAAAAGGGTTTTTTCACACTTACGACCGTCAAAATTGGGCAACCAGCTCATATTCACGAAGGCCACACAGTCCCGTGATCGCCTTTTGTGACCTTCTGATAAAGGAGGAGGCTGAACTGGTTTACCCACCACGTGACTCACTTAACGCCGGTTCAACAATTCACTTAATGACTACGGCAGAAAAGGTGGCAAAAATGGGGCAAAATGCCCTTTAGCAAATGTATCGCTTTTTGACCCCAGAAATTTTTTTGGGGGGGGCGGGAGGGCCTCGATTGTGGTCATAAGTCGCGGATTAGCTGCATTTGGAAATGAGAATCTTCCCAATTTTAATTTCATTATTAAATTTATTTGCCCTCCATTTCCCTGGAAACGAAGAGAGGTAATCCTTGACCTACAAACTGTTCACTTAATTACTTTAAAACCTGCATTCCTTTTCTTTCTTTCCTTCCTTTTTTCCTTTCTCCTTTCTTTCCCTTCCTTCCCTCATTAATTCATTACCTCCTTCTTCCCTCCCCATTCTTTTCCTTCCTTCCTTCACTTCTTCTTTCCTGCACTCTTTACTTCTTTTCCTTTCACTTCCCTTTCCTTTCCTTCCTTCCCTCCCTTTTCCATCCTTATTTTCCTTCCTTCTTCCCTCTCTTCCCTACCCATTTATTTTCCTTCCTTCCTTTCTTTTCCACCCTTCCTTCTTTCCAATTCATTCACTATTTCCTTCTTCCCTCCCTTCCGTTCCCCCTTTTATTTCCTCCCTCCCTTCTTCCCTTCCTATTCATTTCTTCCATCCTTCCTACTTTCCTTCCTTCCATCCTTCCTTCCTTCAGTTAATTCACTATTTTCTTCTTCCCTCCCTTCCTTTCCTTCCCTTTCTATTTTTTTCCTTCCTTCCTTCCTTATTTCCTCCCTCCCTCCCTACTTTCTTCCTCTCTGATGGTTCAAACCAGAAAGCTTCTAATTATATTATCGTCTTCCTT
The DNA here is from genome assembly GCF_049901715.1 of Pseudonaja textilis. NCBI lineage: Eukaryota > Metazoa > Chordata > Lepidosauria > Squamata > Elapidae > Pseudonaja > Pseudonaja textilis. Next base: position 358,324 of record NC_142008.1, read on the forward strand.
TTGACCAAATCAGGATTATTTTCAATCCAGGATATGAAACCACGGTTTTCAATCACAGTTAGTTATCCTGGCTTATTCCACAAAATGGTAGCCACCGTTAAACTACCAGGGGAACCTCGGATTAACCAGGTGCTTCTTCGGGGCAGCTGAAACGAAAAACAAGACTTAAGCCAACATGGATGGAAAAATCCCCTGGATCCAGGAGGAGGCAAAAGTTTGACAGCGACCACCACAACCTCGTAAAACCTGAGTCCATTTCCCAGTGTCTCAGTTTTGATCCCGTCAGGCCCTTGGGAAGCCACGGTCGTCAATCTTCACATGACACCTGTGAGTCATCCATGAATGACAGGCGTCTGAATTCCCCCCCCAGGTTTTTGTTTGTTTGTTTTAAATTCCCTCCTCGGAAGGGAAGTCAATCAAAATGGCGCTGTTAAAGCGGCATTAAAGCAAATCAAGTTAAACGACCGTCATAAATACGAGTCGTGCGATGATCATTAAGCATGACATAAACGGTCCTCAGTTCCCCCCATTTTTTTTGGGGGGGGGGGTAAACGTTGTAACTGGGAAAACGGTCCCGGGAGGAATGGTCGTAAGGATGTGGTGATGTCATAACTTGGAACGGTCCCCGAATAAACCAACGCAGGCCGCCGAGAAATTTTTTTTTTTTCAATCAAGTTTTGATAGGTTTTTGATCAGCTTGCCGAATAAATTGGATAAATAGATATAAATACTTGTGACGTAACAATGGGGAAAGAAAACATAAGTTTCCATGATGGTACTGAAATTTGGCCTTTTTCTTTCCTTCCTTCCTTTTTTCCCTCCTTTTTTCCTTCCTTCCTTCCTTCTCTCTTTTCCTTTCTTCTTCCCTCCCTTCCCTTCATTTACTCCTTCCTTCCTCCCTTCATTCTTCCTTCCTTTCCTTCTACCCTACCTTTCCTTCCTTCTTCTCTCTTTCATTTCCTTCCTTCCTTTCCCCCTTCCTTCCTTTCTCTCCGGGTGATGGGCTCAAAATCTAGACGCTGGGCAACGGACTTGTATTTACACCGTGATTCCCTCACACGACTTTCTGAGGAGCAAAGTCGGATTCACTTAACAAGCATGTGACTACTAACAACACAGGCAATGAGTCACTTAACAACTGTGGTACGAAAAATCATAAACCGGGACCAAACTCCTTTAAACAAATGTTTCACTTTGCAGCATGAAGTTGGGGCTCAACTCAAGGACAGAACAGAATAAAGAACAGAATATGATTAGAATAGAATATAGAATAGATTTAGAAAATAATACAGAACAGAATATTAAAATAGAATATAGACTGGAATACAATGGAATAGGATAGAAATAGAATAAAATAGAAATAATAGAACAGAATAGGAATAGAGTAGAATACAAAATAGAAAGAATAGAACAGAATAGGAACAGAGTAGAATACAAAACAGAATAGTATTAGAACAAAACAGAATACAGAACAAAATGATTAGAATAGAGAATAGAACAGAACAGAATAGAATTAGAAAGAATAAAATACAACAGAACAGAATAGAATCAGAAATAGAATAAAATAAAAATAACAAACAGAAATACAAAGTGTAGAATACAGAATAGAAGAACAGAATACAACAGAATTCGAACAGAATGGAATACAGAACAGAGTATGATTAGAATAGAATAGAGAACACAACAGAATAGAAAGAGAACAGAATAGAAACAAAACAGAATAAGAATAGAATAGATTTAGAAAATAATACAGAATATGATTAGAATAGATTAGAATACAAAACAGAATAGAATTAGAACAGAATACAGAACAGAAAATGACTAGAATAGAATAGAGAATAGAAAGAATAGAACATAAACAGAAAGAACAGAATAGAATTAGAAATAGAATAAACTAGGAAGAACAGAACAGAATTATAAATTGAGTCTAATACAGAACAGCAGAATAGAATAGAATTTTGAACAGAACAGAATACAGAGCAGACTATGATTAGAATAAGAATAGAGAACAGAACAACAGCAATAGAATAGAATAACAGAATAAAATCCGAAACCTTAGAATGGAATAGAATTAGGAATAGAATAAAATAAAACAGAACAGGAATAGGAACAGAATGACAAAGTTGGAAGGGGCCGTCCAGTCTCCAAGCCAAGCCCCATAGAAGGGTGGCAGGCAGTAGGCCAGCTTCAAAGGTGGAGGGGCTCAAACCCCCATCCCAGAGACTGCCCAAGGACCTCACCCCATATTTATGGGGGTGAGGGTGGGGGGAGTTTCCCCTTAGGCCAAAGCCAGACTCTTGGGGATGGGGTGACAGTCCAGTCTCCAAGCCAAGCCCCATAAAAGTGTGGCAGGCTGTAGTCCAGCCTGGGGAAGCGGGGGGACTTCAAAAGGGGTCCAACTCTGGCCCAAGGACCCCCCTTTATATTAGGGGTGGGGGTCCTTCAGCAAAAGCCCCCAACAGTCTCCCAGTTTCCGGGCAGGACGAAAAAAAGCAGCAGTCCAGCTTTGGGCACTTTGCCCCAGCGGCAGGAGTGGCATCCCCCAGGCGGGAACAGCGCTCTTACCCCCCACGGCCGCCCGCCCGCCCGCAGGCGCTCTTCCCGGTACATCTCCCCCGCCTCTCTCAGCGCCGCTCTTCCCGGTCACCCCCCGCCCGGTATCTCTCTTTCACTACGCGGCTCTTCCATCTACCACCCCCGCGCTCCGTTGTCAGACGGGCCTTCTGGGGAGGGGCAGCCGAAAGGAGGGGGGAGAACCCCCTCATTTCCTCCTCCCCTTTCTTCCCCCCCTCGTCCAACCCCCTCCCCTCCTCACCTGGGCCGGCGCCCCCCTCCATGGTCGCTTTGTTGCCCCCCCCCGCGCGACGGGGCGCAGCGCCGCACAACGAGGTTCAGCCGGGCGAGGAGGCGGGAGGGGGACGAAGGGAAGGAGGAGGGAGGAGAAAGCGCCTGAGGTCCTGACGCCCGCCGGATGGCCTTTTTTTTTTTCCTTCCCTGCCTCGGCCGGCCGCGCCTGCGCAGAACGAGCCCCGCCGCTGCTGCGTCAAAATCCCGGCCGTCGCTCTGAAGAGTTGAGCGCGGACTACGATCCGCCCTGACGGGCGGTTTTTTCCCCCACGCGCGGCCAATCTATGTTTATGTAGATGTTGGTTTTGTGTTCTTCGCCCAGGGGAAGCCGGCCAAAAGAGAGCCGGTCGGCTGTAGCAATAGAATCAGAGAATCACCGCGTTGGAAGGGACCTCGGCGGTGATCCAGTCCAGCCCCCTGCTTGAATAGGACACCCTTACATAAAGTTTGAAGGGACCTCAGCGGTCATCTAGTCCAGCCCCCTGCTTGAATAGGACACCCTTACATAAAGTTTGAAGGGACCTCAGCGGTCATCTAGTCCAGCCCCCTGCTTGAATAGGACACCCTTACATAAAGTTTGAAGGGACCTCAGCGGTCATCTAGTCCAGCCCCCTGCTTGAATAGGACACCCTTACATAAAGTTTGAAGGGACCTCGGCGGTCATCTAGTCCAGCCCCCTGCTCGAGCAAGACCCCCTTACAGAAAGTTTGAAGGGATCTCGGCGGTCATCTAGTCCAGCCCCTGCTCGAGCAAGACACCTTTAAAGTTTGAAGGGACCTCGGCGGTCATCTAGTCCAACCCCCTGCTCTAGCAAGACACCCTTACAGAAAGCTTCAAGGGACCTCGGCGGTCATCTAGTCCAGCCCCCTGCTCGAGTAGGACACTTACAGAATCAAGAGTAGGAAAGGAACCTTAGTGGTCATCTAGACAAGCCCCTGCTCAATAGAATCAATGATTGATTTGATGGATGGGTGGATTCATATCGTCATAGTCCCCCATACGAACCATGTGTGACAGGAATTGAATTGAATAAAAAAAAATAACAAGGGTGCCGAAATATCAAATCAACATCAAACCAATTTGACTACTACCAGTTTTAATAGTTCAATTTCATAATAAAAATAGGATGAATTTATAATTCTACTTAATGATTGCTGATAATTTACATAACTGAATTATATATTTTAACTTGATTCTTTAATTGTTCTTAAATACAAATGCATGTCATTCCTGTAGGGTTAATATTAAATACGATGCATATTCATTTATGATTAATAGTCATTCAATTCATTATTGTGCATTTTAATCACTCATACTAGATTAAATTAAATAATTAAATATTGAGTGTATTATTATTAATCATAAATGAATATCCTGCATATTTGATAATTTTTAACACGAAGAGTGTTACTGTACTATTTGTGTATTAAATTAAATGGTTCAATATTATTTAATTAGTATTACTGTTCATGGATTATTAAAGTATTAAATATTTAATAATTTAATTTAATAATACATGGATAGTGCTAATTAAACAATATTTAACAATTTAATGAATAGTAATACTATTTATGTATTATTAAATTAAAAATATTAACTACTATAAATAATATTAAATATATTAAATATTTAATAATTTAATTTGATAATAAATGAATTGTAATACCAATTTAATATTTAACAATTTAATGAATAGTAATCAGAGGTGGTATTCAGCAGGTTCTGACCAGTTCTGGAGAACTGGTAGTGGAAACTTTCAGTAGTTCGGAGAATCGCAGATCCCATTTCTGACTGCAGTATCCTTCCCCTACCACTCCCACCAAGCCATGCCCACAGAACTGGGAGTAAAAAAAATTGAATTCCACCACTGATAGTAATACTATTGATGTATTAAATTAAATTACTAAATATTATAAATATATTAAATATGTCATACTTTAATTTAATAATATATGAGTGGTAGTATTACTATTCATTTATTATTAGACGATTAAATATTACTGGTAATTATTGTATTTTTAGGTTGTATCGATACAATAATAAAATAATGTAATATTATAATTATATATTAATATATTACATATTTTATATAACAAACAGCATAAATATAATTTATATGATTTAAATGAAAACAAATTAAATATTTGATTTTTATTAAATTTAAGATATTAATATTAAATTATTGGTACTAGTAGTACTAAATATTAACGCTATAAATATATTAAATGGAATCAAATCTTTGATTAAATTTAATAAATATTCGATGTTCTTTACTAAATGAGTATTAAATATATGAAGTGGCTTTTGGCACAGGGAGGGGAACAAATCCCACCCCAATTCTCCAAGCCCCTCTTGCCAGCCACGCCCCTCTTCTCATGGTCGATGGGGAGCCGGAAGTGTCCGTGCAGTTACACCGGAAGCTGTCCTCTTGGGGGAGGAGAGTGTGGTGCAGCGAGGAAGGAGGACCCCCTCTGGCCACTGGCTGCAGCGCCCCTGTCGAACAGAGGGGAAATTGCAGAAGGGGAGGTCTGGGGAGAACCTAACTTTCCTGCAATTCATGGGTAACCAGAGGTGGGATTCACATAAGTTAACAGCTGGTTCGCCTAGTGCAGAACCGAAAATGTGAGCGTGCGGCTTCCAGCACACAGCAATTTCATGCACGTGGCTTCCAGCACACCTCCTTGGGCAGCCGCGGAAACCGGTTGGGCTGTGTGGGAGGGGCAAGCGAGCCAGAGAGTGAGTTATATAGGATGGAACAGCACCGGGGAGAGTGGTTGGAACAACCGGATTGGGCGAATCGGTCCGAACCGGCAGCAGTTCACTTCTGAGTAGCTGCTTTTTCTACCTCTGAGTTACCCCCTGTAGCATCCTGCAAATCCTTTGGTACCTACAGGCAGTCCTCGATTTACAACCACTCGTTTAATGACCGTTCAAACTTACAGCAGCCCTGAAATGACTTTCGACCGGGTTTCACACTGACAACCAGTGTCACGTCATCCAAGACTCTTTACCCTGGGCTAGCATTTATGATGGTCACAGCGTCCCCGGAGGGGAGCACCCGATCCCCTTTTTGCGACCGACGAGCAAAGGGACAACCAGGAAGCCAGATTCGCTTCCCAACCCCGTCCCTGACTGAACGACTTTGGTGATTCGCTTAACGGCAGCAGCGAGAAAGGTCACCCAATGGGGCCAAAACTCATCGAACACCTGTCTTGTTGAGCAACAGAAATCCAAGGCCCAATTGTGGTCGTAACTCAAGGACTGTCTAAGTTGGGTCTTCACATCATGTGTCCGAATAATTTTAGCCACACATTCCTTGGATTTTATTCTTAAATGATCCCTTAATTTGTTTTCTGGATTTTTCGCCAGTATGTCCGAGTCCAAAATATTCTTCCCGTCGGGCTTCTTACCAACACATTGCAGGATAAAATATGGAGAGTGTGCAAGGGTGGGATTCAACCGGTGTAACAACAGGTTTGGTACACGCGCGCGCAGAGCATTTGCAATTCACCTTCTGCTGCAAGCCCTATGTATAAAAACAGCTGATCATCGGAGCGAACCGGTTCGCTCACAGCTGATTGTTGAAGCTCCTGGCTCACCCAAACCAATAGAATCCCACCCACCCCCACCCCAAATTGGGTGAATTGACCTGCAACTTTGTCCCTCTCAACACCCTCGATTAATTAAAAGCAGCAATTCAGCTTTGCAGGATTGTTTGTAACAGTATTTACAGCATATAATGATTCATCTGTTCAAATGAATTTTATTTCCTTTATTTTATCACTATAATTAGGAACAGTCTGAGCAATGTACAATTACATGTACAATATACAATGACAATGTAGGCAGGCCTTGACTTACAACAGTCCATTTAGTGACCTTTCAAGGGCAGTGCGATGGCCTAGAGGTAGAACCTCTCGCTTCACCATCAGGAGGCTGTGAGTTCGATCCTAGATAGAAACAGATATTTCTCTCTCTGGGCACATTGAGAATATATCTGCCAAACAAAAACTCAGCATCGGCATCAGGAAGGGCATCCGGCCAGGAAAGACTCTGCTAGCTCCTTTCAGCTGCCCAGACTCCACCCCTCGAGGGATTATAGGGTCGTTACACAAGGATGATTTCGTAACTCTTCAAGATGTCAATGGCCTTGAAAAAAAAAGAATGACTTGGGACCGTTTTTTCACACTTATGACCGTTGTAGCATCCCTTGTCAATGTAATGAAAATTCAGATGTTTTGACAGCTGACTCATCTTTTATGACAGGTTGCTGCATCCCAGGGACACACTTAATGATCGTTGTGGCATCCCTGTGTTGACGTACTCAAAATTCAGGTGACAACTGACTTCCGACCAGCAAATGTCAACGGGCAAGCCCGATTCATCCATGTTAAGGGCTGTGGGGATTTGCTTAACGACAGTGGTAAAATGGGCACAGCTCACTGAACAAGTGGAGAGGTTGAGCTAGATTGCGGTCATACGACAAGGACTCAACCAGTTTAGGCACGAGGGATTAAAGCGACTTGGGATTTAAGACGTGGTCCTGATTCTTTGCGCCTGAAGTTAAAGTTGGAACTCCCAGAATTCCCTTGTCCTCCCTCCCACAGAGGAAGTTAACCAGGGATGAAAACAGAGAATTAAGAATTCGATCTCCAGGAACTGAACGCAGCACCGTTAGAACCTCTTATCGAGTATCGGCAAAAATAGGGATTGGGCTGGTGGCCATTTTGACTTTTTTGACCCACTCCACATCTCGGTCTCAGCAAAACTCAAGGAATCAGTCACGTGAGAAGAGATTGGTCCAGAATGGGGTAGGGTCTTCTGATTGCGCAGGGAGTTGGACCAAAAGGCCTCCAAGGTCCGTTTCAACTCCATGGGCCTTAAGCCCCAGATCTGGCCTTCTGCCTCCAGTTCTGGGGAGCAAGGCTGTGACCAATGACAGTCCTGTGCTTGGTTCAAGATGGCTGCCTAAACTCTGCTCTCAGGCCGCCATCCTCTCATCTGGTTCTCCCTTGGAATCTGCTGAACAGTTTACGGGGGATACGTCTCTTGTCCGAGTCCAGGCTCAACATCGTCTGCCCGGAGCCCGATTCCACCCCGTTGGCCATGCCCGTTCATCTGAGTGGGGTGTTCCTCCAGCCTAGATCGCCTCCCCCTCATGCAGGCGCTGGTGTCCCACCAAATGCTGCTTGCGGGTGAAGCTCTTTGGGCAAAGTGGGCACTGGTAGGGCCGCTCGCCTGTGTGCAGCCGCCCATGGGTAGCGAGATGCTCCTTACGGATGAATGTCTTCCCGCATTCCCCACAGGTGTATGGCCGCTCCCCGGTGTGGATCATCTGGTGCCGTAAGAAATTCGAGTGATGGTTGAACGTCCGGCCGCATTGGCTGCAGATGTACAAGCCGGTTTTTTTTGGCGACCGCATGAGTACGCTCGTGAAGGTGCAGATTGATCTTCAGTCGGAAAGTCTTCTTGCACTCAGCGCAAGTGTGAGGCCGATCGCCCGTGTGCCAGAGGCGGTGTTTGCTCAGGCTGGCCTGGTGGGGAAACCAGCGCCCGCAATCTGGACAGGTATACGCCCTGACCGCTGGCTGGGGATGTTGTACAGGAGCGTCTCCACGGTCAGGAGAGACTTGGAGATGGGATTGCTGGTGCAAGGCGCATTGTTCCTCATACAAGAAGCTCCTACCACAATCAGGACACACGTACGGCGCTTCACCAGGAAGTACTCCTTCCTGGACAACGATGGTAGTAAAATTTGTGATGTCTCCTCCAGACTCAGTCGACGGTTGCAGTGCACCCGTCCGGCTGTCCACTGGCACCAAGCCCTCCTCTGAGGAGGGTGATACATCTTGCTCCAAAGATGCAGGCAAGGGACTGAACTGATCCAGGTTTCCAGGCTCTGTGTCAGCTACGGCGCCAGTCCGCAAGAAGACAACAGCTTCTAGGGAACAGATAAGAAAACCAAGCATTTGGGAATGCTTTTGGAATTGTTGGCTGTGGGAATGGGTTCCCTGCAAATTACCTGTTCTGTCTTGTTGGATGTCTTCTGCTTCCCCAGAGGTCCCTTGGTGCTTCCCACTTAAAGGCGCCCCCCCTTTCGTTGGGGATAATGAACCAGGTTTGGAGGTAGCACAATCTGGAGGGAGGGGAGAAAAAGAGAGGGAGGGGGGGAGAGGGAGAGAGAAGAAGAAAGAGAGAGAGAGAGAGAGGACAAAGAGAGAGAGAAAGAGAGCGAGAGAGAGAAACAGAGAAAGAGAGAGAAAGAAAGAGAGAGAGGACAAAGAGAGAGAGAAAGAGAGAGAAAGAGAGCGAGAGAGAGAAACAGAGAAAGAGAGAGAAAGAAAGAGAGAGAGAGGACAAAGAGAGAGAGAAAGAGAGAGAAAGAGAGCGAGAGAGAGAAACAGAGAAAGAGAAAGAAAGAGAGAGAGAGGACAAAGAGAGAGAGAGAGAGAGAGAGAGAGAGAGAGAGAGAGAGAAAGAAAGAAAGAGAGAGAGAGAAAGAAAGAGAGAGAAAGAGAGGACAAAAGAGAGAAAGAGAGAGAGAGAGAGAAGAGAGAGAGAGAGAGAAGAGAGAGAAAAGAGAGAGAGAGAGAGAGACTGTTATAATGGTTCTTCCTGTTTTTAAATGTTTTTAAGACTGTAATTGTAATTTTTTTAATTGTAAACATCCCAGTGTTGTTTGCTAAGATAAATGGTTGCAGAAATCAGAGAAAGAGATGGGGGTGGGTGGGGCAGGGGGCATAGATCTGGGCACAATGAGAATATATCTGCTCAACAAAACTCCGCATTAGTGGCAGGAAGGGCATCTGGGCAGTAAACACTCAACTCCATTCACCTGCCCAGATTCCACCCCGCAAGGGAGATGGATGGATGGAGACAGATACACAAAGATAGAGATAGATAGAGATAGGTGGATGAATAGACAGATCGAGAGAGAGAGAGATTTAATATATAGAGATTGCTGGGGGGCGGGGGGACTTCCCAACCGTCAAGTTTAGCAATGTTTTGAGATCACTGTCGTTGTGAGCTGAGGACTAAAAAAATTTTTTTCCTCTGGTTGCTTAAGTTGAAATTTCGTCTCTTCTCCTCATTCTTCCCAACGTATCCCGCCCAATTTATTTCCGTCGCCTCCAAGATTTGGGCCGACCCCCTTTTTCTCAAAATCCCTCTGGATTCCCTTTACCAGTTGAAACCAAGGACTCCTCAGCCTTCTGGCGCGTTGGTGCTCCCGAGTTCAAGTCCTCCCACTCCAGTTCTGAGCAGTAGGCTGAGACGTTGCCCAGCTTCACAGGAACCTGGAAAACGGAACCCGGGAGATCCCAGATCAGCTGGGGAGGGCGTGGTCTCCTCCCAAAATGCGCCCGCTTCTGGGACCACCCACGCCATATCTAAGACACACACACACACACACACATACACAGAGAAACACAGAAACACACACACACACACACGGGCATTCTAGCCACTTGGCAGGGAGAACACCTCTCTGGCTTTGAGAGTCTCCTTGCATTCGTCCTCTTCACACATTCATTCGGTTTTTACATTTTTTTTAGTGTTTTCTAATTATTTTAAGGCTTTAATTGTTATTTTTAAAAAAATTGTGAACAGCCCAGGGTTGTTTGCCAAGATAGACAGCTGTAGAGATACATACATACATACATACATACATACATACATACAGGAGAGAGAGACAGAGATGAGAGATAGATGTATAAATATAGATAAGGATGGATGGATGGATAGATGGATGGATGAGAGCTAGAGTAGGAGATGAGAGAGAGATTAGAGATAAACAGACAGACAGATGGATATATATATAACAGAGAGAGATCGATGGATGGATAGATGGATAAATATAGATGGATATTTTATAATAAATTATTGAAGATAGAAAGAAAGTGAGTGAGTGAGAGACAGACAGACAGACAGACAGACAGATCACGAATCTGATATATTGTTGTCCTGGATTCAAGCAAGGAACAGGTTCGAAAACCTCCTCACCCCCATTCCTCGCACCCTTCCCCTGACGCCCTGGCCTTCTCCGGTCCCCAACCCTGCCAAACTGAGTCAGTTTTATTGCCCAAGCAACAACTAAGCAACGACTACAGGTCCCGCTACGATTGTCTCCCTCCCTGTCCTTCTGACCTGCGGGCTTTCCCCTCCGGCGCCTGGTGGGACGTTCAGCCCCCAAAGGTTGGGTTTCTTCAATCTCTCCTCCACCGTCTCCAGCCGCTTCTGCAGCTGCTCATAGGCCCGGACCAGCGTCCCCAGTGCGTCCAGCTGGGGCAGAAAGTCGGTCACCGCTTTCTCTGTCGCCGAGAGCTTGCGCTCCGCCAGATCGACCCGCCGTCGAAGAGTCCGGATCTGTCCCGAGTGCACATCCACCTTCCTCTCCACCGCCTGCATGGCTGCCAGCAACGTCCAGAGGGAGAATTCGGTGGCTTGCCGGTGGATCGCCGCCGGTTCGCATCCGGTTTTGGGGAGAGTCCAAAAGAGTCCCGGGGGCGGCACCAGCGGGGGTGGGACGGCTCGGTTCCACTAAGGACAAAAACGGTCAATAAAACCACCCAAACCAGGGGTGGGATGCAAATATGTTTACTACCAGTTTGGTGGGCGTGGCTAGGTGGGTATGACCAGGTGGCTGGGTGGGTGTGGCTTCCTTCCTTTTCCCCTCCATTTTGTTTGCCTCCTGGGCGAAGCAGGAAGACGGCGAGGGGCATCCCGGCACAGCTGATTGTCGGGAGGGGGCCGGGGGGAGAAATACCATAAGGACTGACTGGGCGGAGAGGGGTGGGGCCAGCCAAGGACACGGTTTTCCAGTTCTCCCAACTGGGCAGAATTGTAACAACTGGTTTTATAGAACCGGTCCGAACTGGGAGAATTCCCCACCACCACTACCACCCCTCACCCCCTGTTCTCCACGTGGGAGCTTCTACGGCAAATCCTAAGCAATATTTGTTTCACGGCTGTTCGGCAGAGGAAACAGGTCCTCACACTTAGGACCGTCATCACATTTACGACCATCACCTGAACGTCTGGGTACTTGAACGTCCAAATCGGGGTATGGGAAGTCCTCGATGTACGACTTCAAGGACCACTCCCCCAATTTCTGTGGCTAAGTGAAGAGAGTCGTGCAAGTGAGTTCTGGCCCCGTTTTTTGACGACCGTTCTTCCCCCTGTCATTAAACAAATCCCGGCGGTTGTAAAGTCGGCAACATGGCTATTGATGAAATCCGGCTTTCCCACCGACAGTTAAGCAGTTCAGTCCAGATGTTAAAGTCAATCTAGCGGTCATTAAATGAATCCGGCTTGTCCCTTTTGATGTGGTTTGTCAGCAAGTCATAAAACAGAGACCGCGTAACCCCAGGACACTGCAACCGTCGTAAAATCCAAGTCTGCCACAGTCGTAAGTGCGAAAAAGTCATAAGACGCTTTTGATAATATCAAACAGTCACTAAATGAAGTGTTGTAAACCGAGGACTACCTCTATTAGGCAACATTTTGGTGTCCTGGGTGTGTGTGTGTCATGTGATCCCCTTTTGAGACTTCCAACAACCAATGTCAAAGAGGCAAGTCAGATTCACTTAACGACTGCACTGATTCACTTACCAATCATGGCTAAAAACAAGGTCTTAAACTCAGAGGCAACTCACTTAACCATTGAGCCCCAAATTTATGTTGCTAAGTGAAATGTTTCTTAAGTGATTATGCTCCATTTTATGATATTTCTTGCCACTGTTGTTAAGTGAATCATTGCAGGTGTTCAGTCAGTGACCCGGTCACAAAGCGAATCTTGATTTACCCATTGACTTTGCTCATCAGAAGGTCGCCAAAGGGGATTGCGTGACCCTGGGATGCCGCAACCGTCATAAATACGAACTGGTTACCAAGTGTCTCAATTTTGACCATGGGGAGGCAGCAACGGTCATAAGTGTGAAACACGGTCCTAAGTCCCTTTTTTCAGCACCATTGTAACTTTAAACGGTTGCTAAACGAACTGTTGAGTTTTCCGCTTACAAACCACAACTCCTGGTTTAGCAGGAGGAATGGTAATCCCTAAAAGTCCCCACCCAGAAACTATGACAAACCCACTTCTGCTTACAAACCAATTCCTGGTTTAACAGGGGCAACAAACCACTATTTCCTGGTTTAGGGGGTGGGGAGAACAGCCGTCCCCAAAAGTCCTCACCTAGAAACCGTGACAAACCCCACTCCCACTTACAAACCACAATTCCTGGTTTAGCAGCCATTTAACAAAAAGAAAAGGTTGGGAAAGTAACAAACCAGAATTCGTTTGTTTGTTTTTAAAAAATGTCAGAATTACTAAGTAGCAAATCCTGAAATCCGGTGTCCCCTTGGCTGACACCAGGGGAAAGAAGAGGGGGGCAGCTCTTTCTGTCTGCCCCCCTCCAGCCCTCCCAATTTTCGGGGGGCTTTTTCTCCTTGGGAGGAGCAAGATCAAGCCTCTGAGCATACGCAGAGCGCCTGCATGGTTCACCCTGGACTAAAGGAGAGAGAGAGAGCGTTGCTGGAGTAAAGCGCCGATCTCTCCGGATCGGGACGAGAAGAAGGGATGGGCCGATGCGGCTCCGGAGCTTCGAAATACCTGCAGATTCGGCGGTTCCCACGGTGTTGCCATTTCTTTCCCACGGTTGGGCGGTGGGCTAGGACGACGCCAAGGCTGCGGAGGGGCGGCGGCGGGGACGGGGACTTGGGGGAGGGCTCCGAAGGAAGAGGAGGAGCCGCGCACCCGCAGCAGCAAGCCGACGCCCCCCCTCGCTTTCTTTCCCCCATCCAAGCCAGGTCGCACCTGGCTAGAATCTTTAACATGCACCTGGGAGCGCATTTAAGGGCGGACGGGGTGGAATATCTCCGCTTTTAGGGTGGGTGGGATCGGCTGGGGTAGATGGCCCGGGTGGTCGGGGTAGAGGAGGTTCCCCCCTCCCCGAGAGCCTGGCGGGGGTCTCGAACGAGTCTGAGGAAGGGAGCTCGGACGCGAAACGAGGCGGAGCCGCGGAGGCGATTCTCCAAGTTGAGTTAAGAGCTCCGCCCACCCCCCAGATCAGGAGCCCTGAAGACCCTCTGATCTGCCTCGCTGAGCGGCTGGGTGGGGGGGGGGAGAAGAGGGGGGTTCTTGTAGACGTTTTGTGACCCGACTGGGGAATGTTATCAGTGTCTGGAGGAAGGGTTGTGCGTGTATGTGTGTTTTAAAATAAGACTGGTATAGAAATGCCTTCTGGTCAGATGACGTTCCGTCCCCTTTTTCCTCCATTTTTTCCGTTCTCCTCCCCTCTTCTTCTTCCTCCCCTTCTCCTCCTCCTCTTCTTCTTCTTCTTCTCTTCCCTTCCTTCCTTCCTTCCTTCCAGCACTGATGATGTTCCCTAGTTGGGTCATGAAACGTCTGCAAGAAACCCTCCCCCAGCTGAGAGACCCCCAGGATCCTTCACTCCAACCTTGAGCCACAAATATTCTCTTTTATTGGTTCTGCCTCTTTTGGCTGAAGGTTCAAGGAAGGAGGGAGGACGCTGGGTTGTCAATTCAGAGAAAGGCTATTAAAAATTTTTTGGGGTGGATGGAAGTAACCTCCCCTCCGAAAGCTGGTCCTCCAGTGCTTCTGTAAGGATCTGCTGCTGGAGCTGGGAGTTGGGACTGGATGACCTCCCAGGTCCCTTCCAACTCTTGCCATCCTGTCATGCTGGAAAGAGTCTGGAGCAACAAGGAAACGGGTTTGCAAGTGACAATCGGGAGGGATTTGAGGCCCCCACCCCCGGAAGAGACCGTGGCTTGCAGCCAGCAGGGGCTGGACTGGATGGTCTCAAGAGTCTCCCTTTCAACAGTCGATCAACCTCCATTAGGGCTCAGAAAGGGAGGACCCGCCAGGCCAGGGATCGGCAACCTTGAACACTCAAAAGAGCCATTTGGACCCATTTCAACTGCACGTCCCTCCCTCCCTCCCTCCCAGCCAGCCCCCTCCTGCTCTGCGATATGGAGCCAGTCTCCGCCCCCCCATCACCCTTTAACCTTCCCAGGTCAGGTGGGGAGTGACGGGGAGGGGCGGGGCCAGCGGTGGGATCAGCCGACAGGGAGCCACAGGTGGCTCTGGAGCCACAGGTTGCAGACCTGTTTCCAGGCAGATCATCCGGCCTTTTCAGCCTTTTTTGGGGGGGTGGGGAGGGGTTGTGTGTCTGTGGTGGAGAAGAAGTGAGGGGAAAAAATGGTGGACCCAAATTCGAATTCCGACCCAAGCAAGCTCGTCTCAGCTCTTTCGGGCTGCAAGTGGCGCATCACAGCCAACTTGGAGCTGCACGAGAGGGTCTGCGTTCCTGGGAAGGCCACCTTCCACCCTGAAGCCCAGCCTCATGGGTCCTAGAGTCCCCAAGCGGCTTCCGTTCCCACCCCCCTCCCCAAAAGTAGCTGTTCTGGGTGGGGGGCTTCTGCCGCAGTGGTGGGATTCAGACATTTTTACTACTGGTTCTGTAGGCGTGGCTTGGTGGGCATGGCTAGGTGGCCATGTGACTGGGTGGGTGTGGCTTTGTAGATAAAAAAAACCCAAAATAACCAATATAAGTTCTCCTGCTGGAGCAGAGGGTTCGACTAGATGATCTCCGAGGTCCCTTCCAGCCCTGGATGGCTGGGCTGTTTCAAAGCATCCTCTGAAGCTGCGCCAAGTGCCAGGGTTTGTGGTCCTTCCTTCCACTCCTTTTTCTCTCCTTCCCTCACTCCCTCTATCCATCCATCCATCCATATCTCATTCACTTTCCCTTCCCTTTCTTCCTTCCCTCTTTCCTTCTTTCTTCCTTCCTCCATTTTTTCTCCCTTCCCTTCCTCACTTTCTCTCTCCCTTCCCCGTTTTTCTTTCCCCCTTTCCTCTTTCCTCTCCTTCCTCCCTTTCTTTTTCTCCCTCCTTTTTTCTCCCTTCCCTCCTTCTTTTTCTCCCTTCCTTCCCTTTCTTTTCTTTCTTTTTCTTCCAGCCCTCCCTCTTTCTCCCTTCCCACCTTCCCCTTTTTTTCGCCCTTCCTCCCTCCCTTTCTTTCTCTTTCTTTCAACGCACGCCCCCCGCACCCGTTTGGGGCCCAGGAGGCCCCCTGCGCTTACCTGAGAGCCAGAACGGGGCAGGGCCAGCTGGTCCTCGGAACTACCAGTTCGCGGAACCCGATGTAAAATTAACATCCGGTTCGTGTGAACCGGCCCGAACGGTTTCACGCCTTCCACCCCCGCACCCCCGCCATTACTTCCGGCTTAGGCCCAGGGCAGATTTATGAGGTAGGAGTGGGAGGCTCAAGTGATCTTCTGTGGGTATTCAACTCAAAGATGGAGCCCCTGGCTGGAAGACAGAAAGTCTTTGATTTACGACCACGAGGGAGCTGTTGTGGACCGAGACCGGCGGAGCGGGGGGGGGGGGGAACGGGACATTTGCCCCGTTTTATGACCCATCTCGCCAGGAGTCATTAAGGGAATCCCGGCCCTTTTTACGTTCTCCAGTGCGATTCACTGCGATGGTTTACGTTCCTCACCATGGTCGTTAAGTGAATCTGGCTTCCATCCCCCTGAAGCGAAGGTCACAAAAGGGGATCATCCAGCCCCGGGACTATCGTAAGAACGAATTGGTTGCCAAGCCTCCTGAATTTTGATCCCGTGACCAAGGGGAGGCTCCCGCGGTCACTAAGTGGGAAAACGGCCATCAGTCCATTGTTTCCAACGCAGTTGTAACTCTGAGTGGTCGCTAAGCAAATTATTATAAATTGAGAGCTATCAATGCAGGCTCAGCGCTCAAATCACACGAATGGGGGAGTTGTAACTTCAGAACTGGGTTATAAGGGTCTTTGGGGAGGGGGGAGGAAGAGAGGAGTCCGTTGTAACTTTGAATGATTGCAAAGTGGATAGTCGTAAGTTGAGATCAATGGCACTGTCTGAACCCGAAATCTCTCACACTCGAGAGCAGTCAAACGACCCAACCCTAAACCCACAGAGGACAAAGACGTCAGGCGGAGACACAGCGAACAGACATGTTTTTGCCAAAGAAGGTGATACAAAAAAACCAACAACCCCTCCCCCAAAACTGTAGCCACAGATATCAAACACTGGACGTCACACAGAAGAAAAGCTGATTTCTCACTGTCACTTCAGCCAACAATTGAGTTCAACGACAACAGGGCAATTCATAGCAAACCAATATTTACAGATACCTTGGGAAAATAATAATAACCAACACCACCACAACAATGGAGGGTAGATCTTGGCAGTCCCAATGTGTGCAAGAACTTGGGGAGCCAGGCAACACAAAATCCCACGGAGGACATCACACAGCGAAACCACACACAACACAAGAGCTGGGCGTTAAGAGTTGTTCTCACACGAATCAAACACAGTTTCGAAAGTAAAATGGAGAAGACAGACAACGCCAAGTAAAGGACAAGGATGTGGGAAATGGGGGCGGGTGGGCGTTTCCAAGTTCCGTGGAGGTGTGGGAGGACAACCCCCTCCCCCATCCTGAGTGGGCAGGATTGAAGGAGAACCATTTTGCCAACCTCTGCGGCGCACTGTGAAACCTGAAGGACGTCGATACGTGTGTAGGGGGCATTTACCTGAAGCAAGGCAAACTCGTACCGGCAAGCGGACGTGGCAAAGAAATGAGTGGAATTTGAGGGGGACGATCTGGAGAGAGCGACGGAGTATTTGCATGCAAGGAGGTGCAGGGTGAGCAGGCTACAATACTTCTGCAGTCCGCTCAAATGCAACTGTCACATGACCCCTTGCACAGGAGCAGCACACAGCTAACGTGTTGGCATCCAGCAGGTGTACCCAGTACAGGACAAAGGAGGCAATCAATGCTCCTGTTGCCCCCAAGAGTACATTACCCCACCACCGCCCAAACTGGGACACTCCCCCAAGGGCTGGCATGTCCCTTTCAAGCTGGGCACCTGACAACGCTACGGCTGTTCAGGTTTCAGGCCCATCAGCCCCAACTGCATTCCCAGCATCAGGTGGCACATGGTGGGGTTGCGGGTGTGGATTTTCTGGTGGCAGTTCAGTGACTCCTTGTAGCGGAAGTTCTTCCCACAAGTAGCGCACTGGTAGGGCGTCTCGCCCGTGTGGACACGCCAATGTTTCAACAGATGGTCCCGCCGGATGAAGCTTTTCCCGCACTCCGTGCACTGATACGGCCGCTCACCCGTGTGGATCCGCTGGTGGCGCACAGCTTTGGAGAAGTCCTGGAAGTCCTTGCCGCAGTAGGTGCAGGTCAACAGCCTGTCTCCCTTCCCCCCATGGAGTTTCTGGTGAAGGAGCAGGTTGACCTCCAGCTTGAAGCTCTCCTTGCACTGGGTGCACATGTAGGGACGCTCCATCATGTGGTTCCCGGGCCGTTTCACCATGCTGGGTTTCACCATTGGGCTCCTCTGTGGCTTGGGGCACTTGTGCAGTTTGGGACAGGCAGGAGTTGGGGCCCTCTGGATAGTGAAGGGGGTGAGCTTAACCAGCGGGTTTCCTTTAGGCTCTGGCACAAGATATGCCCCGCTTCCGCCGTGGGTCTTCTGGTGGCTGGTGAAAAGCTGCCTGTCCACAAATCCTTCTCCACACTCGCAGCAGATGAAGGGGCCGGGGTGAGCTTCTGCAGCTGATGGGGCCGAATGCTCTTTCTGGGTCTCCGACGGTCCCTGTGTGGACCGCCGGAGGGGCTTCTTGGGCAGGGCGACAGAGACAGACTGGCTCTCGCACAGCAGCTCCTCTCCAGGACCCTGGAAAACTTCGCTCCACTTGTGCGGGAAGAGGTTGTCCACGTCGTCCTCCAACAGCTGAGGAGCACCTGGCAAAAGAAAGGACACAGGTGACAGAGGAGGGACGCGCCCAGCAGGGCTGTTTAGAGTATATAGAGCAGAGGTCTGCAACCTTAAACACTCAAAGAGCTACTTGGGCCGGTTTCCCACAGAAAACAACAACAACACTGGGAGCTAATAATTTAACCGGTGTGACTGGGTGGGCGTGTAGCCAACTCAACATCACTCACTCCCACCCAGTCACCTGCTGCCCTGGAATATAGAGCGAGTCTCCATCCCCCGCCATCACTCTTAATTCTCAGGCCAGGCGAGGAGTGACGGGGAGGGGAGGGAGGAGCCAGCCAGTGGTGGGATCAGCCAACAGGGAGCTGCAGCAGAGACCCAAATGAGCTACATGTGGCTCCAGAGCCGCAGGTTGCCGACCCGTTTCCAGGCAGATGGATCGGCCCTTTCAGACTTTTTTTTGGGGGTGTCTGTGGTAGAGGAGAAGTGAGAAAAGATATTGCAGGCCTGAATTCAAATCCTGACCAAGCAAGCTTAGCCAAAGCTCAACATCTCGGCTCTTTTGGGCTGTGAGTGGCATGTCGTGGCCAACTTGGAGCTGCACGACAGGGACTGTGTTCCTGTGAAGGTCCCGTTCCACCCTGAAGCCCGGATCATGGATCCTAGAGTCCCCAAGCTGCTGCAGGGAGCCAAAGCAGAGGGCCAAAACAGCCGCATGTGGCTCTAGAGCCGCAGGTTGCCGACCCCTGCTACAGAGGTAAGGTCCCCTCTCCCTTCTTCTGCATGCCCCGTGCTGCCATCTCCTGCTTGGATCCTTGCCAGATGAGTCAAGAGATCAGCCAGGGTGGAGTTCCCCAACTTTTCCGGCCGTTAGGAATGGCCGGCGGGAAAGGGAGGGAGAGATGGGATGGTTCTGCACGAGTGACCTGCAAGAAAGTGAACGTATGCACACCTCCATTTGCAAGCAGGGCGTCAGAGGTGACATTCAGCTGGTTCGGACTGGTTCTGGCATGCCGGTAGCGAAATTTTTAACTACTTCGGAGAACCAGCAAGTACCACCTCTGGCTGGCCTCACCCACCCTTTATTGCATTGATTATTTTTTTTTTGTTTAGCTCAGCCGATTCGCGCTGTGCCACACCTCAGCTGAGCTAAAATAACAGCTCACCTTACCGAGGCCGATCTTTGAATGCGAGGCGCACAGAATCGATAGCGCGCCATTTGGGATCCCACCGCCGTACAGCGTATACGCGCCCTCTGCCGCTGATTCAAATGGAGTAGGTGCGCGCATTGCCTCCTGCCGCTCACGCAGGTGGGGGATGAGTCTGTGTGCACCTATCGCTTCCGCGACCTGGTTGCAAACCCCTCCCCGTGGCTCAGAGGTTGGAGACCCCTGGGCGCCTTCCTTCCTGACCCCTCGGTGTGCCCTTCACCCACACATTTTCCCAGCTGGGACAAGTCATGGCTAACAAGACAAAGAGAAAAAAAAAAAACCATGGGCGAAAGAGAGTGCCGGACGAGGATCCTCGAACCGGCTAAACTATACCTTTGGTGCGCAAACCTCAGTTCTGGCTTTGCTTTACTGTATTTCACTTGACCTTCAGTAAACTATACCTTTCTCAAGAAATGGAATCAAGGATCGTTCTTGCTTGGTTGAAGGTTCAAGTTCAGGCAGGACTGACACTCATGACACTAGAGCCACCAGGGACATCTCGGACTAACCCCCTTGAGTAGTCCAACGTTGCTCTGTCTATGTCCCTGTAGTTTCACAAGCAAACCATCCCATTGGATGATTGGACAAATAGGAGCTGGGGCTTAACGGGTCACCTGCCCCGCACTCCTTCCCCCGGCGTCCCGTCTCCTCTCTTACCCATGGTGCACTCCCCAGGGATTTCTCTGTCCTCTGAGGCCCCCGTGCTTTTGACGAGAGACAGATCTTCCTCCTCAATCCAGGAACTCCCGCGCGGAGCCGAAATTGGCGATCCTGTGCAAAAGCGAGAGGAGACAAGGGCCGTCACTCCCAGGTCTCCGCGTTCCCACTTCCCGCCACTTCCCCTCTCCTTGTTCCATTAGCTAAGTCAGTCTTGAACGCCAAGTGGGTGAACTACCACTCCCAGAATCCCCCAGACAACATGCCTTCAGATGTGCACACTGACTGGGTGATTCTGGGAGTTGAAGTCCACCCTTCTTAAAGCCTGACGGTGAGGGAATTCCGAGAGTTGAACCCAAGCAATCTTAAAGTTACCAAGTTGGAAAAAAAAAAAAAAAGCTAAAGGCTTAGAATCCAGTAAGGAAATGAGCAGGTACGGAGGGGAAGGGTCTCCAGCACTGAAGGGTCAGCATATTCCACCTCCTGAAAATTCTCCTCGATTTAGAAGACAACCCCAAATAAAAGAGCAACGTTTTTAAGCTGGAAAAAAATTCTCAAAACCTCAAAACCAGAGGAAGGGGAAGCCTGAGGGGAAATGCCCCCACCCCACCTGGCTGGTTGCCGAAGCCGGACTCGTCACGGGGGCAGTCTCCTCTGCCATCGTTCTGCTCCAAGGTCTCTCTTTGCTCAATCCGGGTGAGGAGTTCCGGTTTGGAGACGGCCGCGTCTGCAGAGAAAACAACAGCATCGCGGTCCAGGTCTTGTCCTGGACTTACAAAGCGTTAATTTAGCGACTGTCAGAGGTGGGCTTCCAAAACTTTAGCAACCAGTTTTCTGCCTGGTTGCTGGGTGGGCGTGGCCTAGTCGGCCTCCTGCACCACGGCGGGGAGGGGGGCCGTTTTCACCCTCTCCAGGCTCCGGAGCCTTTTCTTGAGCCTCCAGGAGGACAAAAACGGCCTCTCCGGGCTCTGGAGGCCCTCTGGAGGCCGGAAACAGGCCCATTTCCAGCCTTCCGGAACTTTTTCGTCATCCCCAGGCTCCGGAGGCTTTTCTCAAGCATCCGGGAGAATGAAAACAGCCTCTCTGCAGCCTTGCATTTACCTGGGATCCAAAACGGACTGCGTGAAGATTCCTGGGAGGGGAAGGGTGGGCAGGGTCAGCCAGTTTTTTGCGAATTCACATCTGGTTTGCCCCAAATGGTGCGAACTGGTAAGAGCCCACCCCACTGATGACCATTCATACTGAAGAAAGGGACTAATAACCGTTTTTCATACTTAACGACCGTTGGAACATCCCCATGATCACGCAATCCAAAATTTGGATGCTTAGCGACTGACTCATATTTATAATGGTTGCAGTGTACCGATACTTGTCCAAAGATCATCGAAGGGAATCGCGTGACCCCCTCACGATTCCCTTGGACAGGCATCGTCCAATGGGGAAAGCCAGATTCGCTTCATGAAGCTGTGACTAGCTGAACAACTGCAGCGATTCTCTTAACCACTGTTGCAAGGAAGGTCGTCAAAATGGGACAAAATTAACGGAGCAACCATCTCACTTTGCAACGATAATGCTGGGCACAATTGTGATCATGTGTTGAGGACTAACTGTCTGCGAGAGAACTCGCTTTGGGTTCCGAAGACATCAGAATGGGGAATGGAGGTCTATGGAATCCCAAGGGAGACCCTTCCTTCCCTGGACACAGCCCGGATATCCACTACCCCTCTCCGGGCGAAACTACACAACCGTTCTGCGATGGGAGAACCCAGCCACAACGCCACCAAGCCACTACAGAGCCATGCTCCGATCCACCCGCAGCCGCCTGGCCAGCTTCTCTCCGAGAGTCGCGCAGCTGATCACTGTGGGCCCCAGCCCTGACGCCAGCCCACTTTTACCGACGGAGACCACCGCCTGGTAGTTGTGCATCATAATGTGGCGGTAAAGGTCCTTCTGGCTTTCATCAAGACCCCTCCACTCTTGCTCCGAGAAACTGCAGGCAGCATCATCGAACAGCAACGGGACCTGCCACAGGGCGAGAACGCGAGGTCTTCAACACTTTAGATCAGAGTTCGGCAACCTTTGCGGCTTTGCGGCGGAAAGAAGAATGGTTCTATGAGAACAGCCAACAAATGCACTCGCAGCTCCTTTGCACAACTGGTGTACATGAGTGCCAATTGCTCAAATGGAGAGCGCTCGCACTCGCCTGCTGCTCTTGCAACTGAGGCCGCAAGGGTGTGCCCGTGTGGTCGCCAAATATTTCTGAGCCCCGGGTGCAAATCTTTCGCAACCAAAGGGTTGGAGACCCCTGATTTAGATGAGGGGATAGAAGGGGAACTCATCAAATTTGCAGACGATACCAAACGGGCAGGAGTAACCAAACCTTCGGAAGATAGGCTCAAGATCAAAAAAAGATCTTGACGGACTTGAACGCAGGGCCCTATCCAACAAAATGCAGCTTCAGCAATGAGAAAAGTTAAGGCAAGAACGACAAAATTTGTCGGTAAGATTTGGGGAAACCTGGATCCCATTCTAGGATTTGAACTCCACTCCTCTTAAAGCATACTGGCTGTGGAATTCTGGGAATCGAACCCCACCCTTCTTAAAGCATGGGGGATTCTGGGAGTTGAAACCCTCCCCTCTTAAACCATGCCGACTGGGGGATTCTTGGGCAAAAACCTGCTGCCAGAGGCTGACCTGCCCCTCCCATCGTCCCCAACCAATCATTAGGCCCCTGGTTCCCGCCAGTCTCACCCCACCCCAGCTCTCACCTTAGGGGCCTCCCCCTTGGCACCTGGCGGGAAACGCAGGATCCAGAAGTTCCGGTTCTTCAGGAGGTTCTCCATGTTCTCCAGGCGCCGCTGGAGCTGCCCGTACTCCTGGATGAGGGTACCCAAGGCGGCCCACTTGCTCTCCAGCTGGTTGCCGAACTCTACCGCCGTCTTCTCGCAGCCGTCCAGCTTGGTCTCGGCCATGCTCATCCGAACTTCCAGGTTCATGAGTTGGGCGGCATACGCATCCACCTTGCTCTCCACCGCTTGGATTTCCGCCACCACGGTCAGGGAGAGCTCAGCCGTCACGGGAAGGGCGTCCATCGTGGGGGTTGGCTTGGGGAGGCTGAGCGGCTGCGCGGCGGCTGCCGGGGGATGGGAGTCCATGTCCCACTGAATGTCCTGCGGGCAAACCAGGGGGTGGGGGAGTCACCAACCAGGAAAGGATACAGCCAGTTCTCGACTTACAATCTCTTGGTAATTGGTTCAGTCACCCAGTCGCCCTTCATGCCTAAGGCGGGACTAGAACTCCCTGTTTCCTGATTGGCTCAAAGTCACCCAGCCAGCTTTCATGCCTAAGGCGGGACTAGAACTCCTGTTTCCTGGTGATTGGTTCAAAGTCACCCAGTCGCCTTTCATGCCTAAGGCGGGACTAGAACTCCCTGTTTCCTGGTGATTGGCTCAAAGTCACCCAGCCAGCTTTCATGCCTAAGGCGGGACTAGAACTCCCGCCTCCTGGTCATTGGCTCAAAGTCACCCAGTCGCCTTTCATGCCCAAGGCGGGACTAGAACTCCCCATTTCCTGGTCATTGGTTCAAAGTCACCCAGTCGCCTTTCATGCCTAAGGCGGGACTAGAACTCCCTGCCTCCTGGACATTGGTTCAAAGTCACCCAGTCGCCTTTCATGCCTAAGGCGGGACTAGAACTCCCTGTTTCCTGGTGATTGGTTCAAAGTCACCCAGTCGCCTTTCATGCCTAAGGCGGGACTAGAACTCCCTGTTTCCTGGTGATTGGTTCAAAGTCACCCAGTCGCCTTTCATGCCTAAGGCGGGACTAGAACTCCTGTTTCCTGGTGATTGGTTCAAAGTCACCCAGTCGCCGCTCATGCCTAAGGCGGGACTAGAACTCCCGTCTCCTGGTCATTGGTTCAAAGTCACCCAGTCGCCTTTCATGCCTAAGGCGGGACTAGAACTCCCCGTCTCCTGGTCATTGGTTCAAAGTCACCCAGTCGCCTTTCATGCCTAAGGCGGAACTAGAACTCACTGTTTCCTAGTGATTATTTCCAAGTCACTCAGTTGACTTTCGTCCCTAAGGCAGGACTAGAACTCCCCATCTCCTGGTCATTGGCCCAAAGTCACCAGCTGGCTTTCATGCCTAAGGCGGGACTAGGACTCCCTGTTTCCTGGTAATTGGCCCACCCAGTCGTCTTTCATGCCTAAGGCGGGACTAGAACTCCTTCCTAGTGATTGGTTCAAAGTCACCCATTTGCCTTTCATGCCTAAGGCGGGACTAGAATTCCCTGTTTCCTGGTAATTGGCCCACCCAGTCGCCTTTCATAACAAAGGCAGGACTAGAACTCACCGTTTCCTGGTGATTGGTTGAAAGTCATCCAGTCGCCTTTTATGCCTAAGGCGGGACTAGAACTCACCGTCTCCTGGTGATTGGTTGAAAGTCATCCAGTCGCCTTTCATGCCTAAGGCGGGACTAGAACTCACCGTCTCCTGCGATTGGCTCAAAGTCACACATTCGCCTTTCATGCCAAAGGCGGGACTAGAACTCACCGTCTCCCAGTGATTGGCCCAAAGTCACCCAGTCGCCTTTCACGCCTAAGGCGGGACTAGAACTCACCGTCTCCCGGTGATTGGCCCAAAGTCCCCCCAACCAGCCTTCATAGTTTGAAACACATGCAATCCTTCCTCTTCCTACTTAGCCTTTTCTGGCACTGGGTTCAAATTCCTACCCACCCACCCGACCCCTGTATATGAAGGGCTGATCTTGGGGGCAACCCCCTGAGCCCATCTTTTGCCCAGTTCAGTCCCCCAAACCCATATCCAAACCTTAAGGAGGGCAGATCTTGCAGGACCCCAGTCCCCACTGGGGAGATGGAAAGGGCACCACGAGGAGATTGCTTCCCATAAGCTGAGCAATGGAAGGGGGCAATTGAAGCTCCAGATTCCCCACACCCACCCACAGCAGCCCCCTACCCAACATCCAAACCTGGAGGTGGGCAGATCCTGCCGGATCCTCCCCTCCTGCATGACCCCCACTGGGGAAGTGGAAAGGGCATCACGAGGTGATCACTTCCCAGCAAGACTTGCAAGGGGGGAATCTAAAAATGGGAGGGGTCCAGACCCCCTAGGCCAGGCCAGGTCAGGCCAACCCAGACCCCAACTCAAGAACCAAATTTTGAGGGGGTAGATCTTGCAGAACTCTCTCCCTGTCACTGCCATTGGGCAGGTGGAAAAGGCACCACCAGGTGATCCGTCCCCTCGTATCCAAGGTCCGAACTTTGGGGTGGGTAGACCTTGCAGGACAACCCCCCCCCACCATCATCCCCACTGGGCAGGTAGAAAGGGCACCACCAGGTGATCCCTTCCCAGCAAATGAGCAGAGGCATGGTCCAATCCCTCCAGGGTGGGGGGAGGTCCATGCCCCTTCCCGGCTAGAAGACATCCTCCTCCCAGGGGGCCCTGATGGGGGGTCCATCTTTCCCCTCCACCTGCCCAAGGGGCTCGTCCTCCCCCTCCAGCCCCGCCCGACTGCGGCAAGCCCCCCACACCCCTCCTCCCTCCCCTCCCTCCGCTGACCTGGGCGGGGCTCCACTCGGCCATGGCCCGGCGAGGACCGGTCAGTAAGCGAGGCGAGGAACGGGTGGGGGGGAGACGAACGGGCGCGGCAAGGAGAGGAGAGGAGAGGAGAGGAGCGAGCGGGGAGAGCGGCGGGACGAAGCGGGTCCAGGAAGCCGAGGGGGCCGCAAGGAGCCGCGGCGCCTTTCTTCTCTGCAGCGACGCCGGGCGTGCGGAGGTCGGCATAGCAGCCTCTCGGTCGGAAGAAGGGAGGGGGGAGAGGAGAAAGGAGGGGGCGTCGCGGTTTCCCGCTTTTGGGGTCCCCCTCCGGCCGTCAATTTGGAGGGGTCCCTTTTTGGGATCCCCGCTTTTCGAGGTCCTTTTGGGGGTCCCCACTATTGGGGGCCTCTTTGGGGAGTCTCCCTTTGGGGTCTCGGTGGAGGGCTGCCACTTTTTAAGGGGTCCCGATTCTGAGTCCTCCTCTTTCGGGGTCCCCCTCCGGGCGTCAATTTGGGGGATTCCCCACTTCCGGGTCTCCACTTTTGGCGTCCCCGCTTTTATGGTCACTTTGGGGAGCCTCACTTTGGGGGTCTCCCCTATATGCGGCCTCCCCTCGAGTCCCCCCTTTTAGGCTCCCCTCTTTGAGGTCTCAATTTTGGGGTCCCCGCTTCGGAGTCCCTTTTGAGGTATCCCCTTTGGGCGTCTCTTTTGGGGTCCCCACATTTGGCTCTCCAGTTTTGGGTCCCCACTTCTGGGATCAATTTTGAGGTCCCTATTTCTGACTCCACCACGTTTGGGTAGGGGAGGGGGAGAGGAGGGGCAGGGAGGGAGGGGGCGTCTCCCGCCTCCCTCCTCTCCCGCCCGCTCCCCTGTCCCCCCTCCCTCCTCCTCCCCATTCCAGCCCCCTCCCTCGCCCCGCCCCCGAAAGGATTCCGTTGCGTCGGTTGGAGCTGTCGGAGAGACCACACCGCCCCCTGACGGCCGGAATCTGCAGCTCCAGGCGCGGTGGATTTTTTTGGGGAGTGGGGAATATTCCCCCAACCGCCCAGGTTGGGAAAGCGGGAAAGGAGCAAAGGGGGGGGGGGAGGGAGGGGAGGGAGGCAGCCCCTCCAATTGGGGATGCCCCCGCAAAGGAGTTGGGGAAGGGGTTCATCTGGCTGCCCCACTCGACATTTGGAAGGTGACTATGATGAGGGGGTTCTGGGAGGAAGCCCCCCCTTAAAACCTGAGGGGATTCTGGGAGGAAGCCCCCAAAACATGAGGGGGTTCTGGTAGTGGAAGCCCCCTTAAAACATGAGGGGTTCTGGGAGTGGAAGCCCCCCTTAAAACCTGAGGGGATTCTGGGGAGGAAGCCCCCTAAAACATGAGGGATTCTGGGAGTGGAAGCCCGCCTTAAAACATGAGGGATTCTGGGGAGGAAGCCCCCTTAAAACATGAGGGGATTCTGGGAGTGGAAGCCCCCTTAAAACATGAGGGGATTCTGGGAGTGGAAGCCCCCTAAAACCTGAGGGGATTCTGGGAGGAAGCCCCCCTTAAAACATGAGGGGATTCTGTAGTGGAAGCCCCCCCTTAAAACATGAGGGTTCTGGGAGTGGAAGCCCCCTTAAAACCTGAGGGGATTCTGGGAGGAAGCCCCCTTAAAACATGAGGGGATTCTGGGAGGAAGCCGCCTTAAAACATGAGGGGATTCTGGAGTGGAAGCCCCTAAAACATGAGGGATTCTGGGAAGCCCCCTTAAAACATGAGGGGATTCTGGGAGTGGAAGCCCCCTTAAAACATGAGGGATTCTGGGAGTGGAAGCCCCCTTAAAACATGAGGGATTCTGGAGGAAGCCCCCTTAAAAACATGAGGGGATTCTGGGAGTGGAAGCCCCCCCTTAAAACATGAGGGGATTCTGGGAGTGGAAGCCCCCCTTAAAACCTGAGGGGATTCTGGGAGTGGAAGCCCCCTTAAAACCTGAGGGGATTCTGGGAGTGGAAGCCCCCTTAAAACCTGAGGGGATTCTGGGGTGGAAGCCCCCTTAAAACATGAGGGATTCTGGGAGTGAAGCAAACCTGAGGGGATTCTGGAGGCCCCAAACCTGAGGGGATTCTGGGGTGGAAGCCCCCTTAAAACCTGAGGGGATTCTGGGGTGGAAGCCCCCTTAAAACATGAGGGGGTTCTGGGAGTGGAAGCCCCTCCCTTAAAACGAGGGGATTCTGGGGGTGGAAGCCCCCTTAAAACCTGAGGGGATTCTGGGAATGGAAGCCCCCTAAAACATGAGGGGATTCTGGGAGTGGAAGCCCCCTTAAAACATGAGGGGATTCTGGGAGTGGAAGCCCCCTTAAAACATGAGGGGATTCTGGAGAGGAAGCCCCCTTAAAACCTGAGGGGATTCTGGGAGTGGGCCCCTTAAAACCTGAGTTGATTCTGGGAGTGGAAGCCCCCTTAAAACATGAGGGATTCTGGGAGTGGAAGCCCCCCCCTTAAAACCTGAGGGATTCTTGGAGGAAGCCCCCTTAAAACATGAGGATTCTGGGAGTGGAAGCCCCCTTAAAACCTGAGGGATTCTGGGAGTGGAAGCCCCCTTAAAACATGAGGGGATTCTGGGAGGAAGCCCCCTTAAAACCTGAGGGGATTCTGGGAGTGGAAACCCCCTTAAAACCTGAGGGGATTCTGGGAGTGGAAGCCCCCTTAAAACATGAGGGGATTCTGGGAGTGGAAGCCCCCCTTAAAACCTGAGGCGATTCTGGGGTGAAGCCCCCTTAAAACATGAGGGGGATTCTGGGGGTGAAGCCCCACCCTTAAAACATGAGGGATTCTGGTAGTGGAAGCCCCCTTAAAACATGAGGGGTTCTGGGAGTGGAAGCCCCTTAAAACCTGAGGGGATTCTGGGAATGAAGCCCCCTTAAAACATGAGGGGGTTCTGGGAGTGGAAGCCCCCTTAAAACCTGAGGGGATTCTGGGAATGGAAGCCCCCTAAAACATGAGGGGATTCTGGGAGTGGAAGCCCCCTTAAAACCTGAGGATTCTGGGAGTGGAAACGCCCTTAAAACATGAGGGGATTCTGGGAGGGGAAGCCCCCTTAAAACATGAGGGGTTAAAGTGAGGGAAGCCCCTTAAAAACATGAGGGGATTCTGGGAATGGAAGCCCCCAAAACCTGAGGGGATTCTGGGAGTGGAAGCCCCCTTAAAACGAGGGATTCTGGGAGGGAAGCCCCCTTAAAACAGGGATTCTGGGAGTGGAAGCCCCCTTAAAACATGAGGGGATTCTGGGAGTGGAAGCCCCCCCTTAAAACGAGGGGATTCTGGGAGTGGAAGCCCCCCTTAAAACCTGAGGGGATTCTGGGAATGGGAAGCCTCCCTTAAAACATGAGGGGATTCTGGGAGTGGGGAAGCCCCCTTAAAACCTGAGGGGATTCTGGGAGGAAGCCCCCTTTAAAACATGAGGGATTCTGGGAGTGGAAGCCCCCTTAAAACGAGGATTCTGGGAGGAAGCCCCCTTAAAAAACCTGAGGGGATTCTGGGAATGGAAGTTTCCCTAAAACATGAGGGGATTCTGGGAGGAAGCCCCCTTAAAACATGAGGATTCTGGGAGTGGAAGCCTCCCTTAAAACATGAGGATTCTGGGAGTGGAAGCCCCCTTAAAACCTGAGGGGATTCTGGGAATGGAAGCCCCCTTAAAACATGAGGCGATTCTGGGAGTGGAAGCCCCCTTAAAACATGAGGGGATTCTGGGAGTGGAAGCCCCCTTAAAACCTGAGGGGATTCTGGGAGTGGAAGCCCCTTAAAACATGGGGGATTCTGGGAGGAAGCCCCCTTAAAACCTGAGGGGATTCTGGAGTGGAAGCCCTTGCCTTAAAACGAGGGGATTCTGGGAGTGGAAGCCCCTAAAACCTGAGGGGATTCTGGGAATGGAAGCCCCCTTAAAACATGAGGATTCTGGGAGTGGAAGCCCCCCCAAAACATGAGGGGATTCTGGGAGTGGAAGCCCCCTTAAAACATGAGGGATTCTGGGAGTGGAAGCCCCCTTAAAACCTGAGGGGATTCTGGGAGTGGAAGCCCCCTTAAAACCTGAGTTGATTCTGGGAGTGGAAACGCCCCTTAAAACATGAGGGGATTCTGGGAGTGGAAGCCCCCTTAAAAACATGAGGGGATTCTGGGAGTGGAAGCCCCCTTAAAACATGAGGGGATTCTGGGAGTGGAAGCCCCCTTAAAACCTGAGGGGATTCTGGGAGTGGAAGCCCCCTTAAAACATGAGGGATTCTGGGAGTGGAAGCCCCCTTAAAACCTGAGGGGGATTCTGGGAGTGGAAACCCCCCTTAAAACCTGAGGGGATTCTGGGAGGAAGCCCCCTTAAAACATGAGGGGATTCTGGGAGTGGAAGCCCCCCTTAAAACATGAGGGGATTCTGGGAGTGGAAGCCCCCTTAAAACCTGAGGGGATTCTGGGAGTGGAAACGCCTTAAAACATGGGGGGATTCTGGGAGTGGAAGCCCCCTTAAAACCTGAGGGGATTCTGGGAGGAAGCCCCCCTTAAAACTAAGGGGATTCTGGAGTGGAAGCCCCCTTAAAACCTGAGGGGATTCTGGGAATGAAGCCCCCTTAAAAACATGAGGGGATTCTGGGAGTGAAGCCCCCCTTAAAACATGAGGATTCTGGGAGTGAAGCCCCCTTAAAACATGAGGGGATTCTGGGAGTGAAGCCCCCTTAAAACCTGAGGGGATTCTGGGAGTGGAAGCCCCCCTTAAAACCTGAGTTGATTCTGGGAGTGGAAACGCCTTAAAACATGAGGGATTCTGGGAGGAAGCCCCCTTAAAACCTGAGGGGATTCTGGGAGTGGAAGCCCCCTTAAAACATGAGGGGATTCTGGGAGTGGAAGCCCCCTTAAAACCTGAGGGGATTCTGGGAGTGGAAGCCCCCCTTAAAACATGAGGGGATTCTGGGAGTGGAAGCCCCCTTAAAACCTGAGGGGTTCTGGGAGTGGAAACCCCCTTAAAACCTGAGGGATTCTGGGAGTGGAAGCCCCCTTAAAACATGAGGGGATTCTGGGAGTGGAAGCCCCCTTAAAACCTGAGGGGATTCTGGGGTGGAAGCCCCCTTAAAACATGAGGGGATTCTGGGGGTGGAAGCCCCCCTAAAACATGAGGGGATTCTGGTAGTGGAAGCCCCCTTAAAACATGAGGGGTTCTGGGAGTGGAAGCCCCCTTAAAACCTGAGGGGATTCTGGGAATGGAAGCCCCCTTAAAACATGAGGGGGTTCTGGGAGTGGAAGCCCCCTTAAAACCTGAGGGGATTCTGGGAATGGAAGCCCCCTTAAAACATGAGGGATTCTGGGAGTGGAAGCCCCCCTTAAAACCTGAGGGGATTCTGGGAGTGGAAACGCCCCCTTAAAACATGAGGGGATTCTGGGAGTGGAAGCCCCCTTAAAACATGAGGGGTTGTGAGTGGAAGCCCCCTTAAAAACATGAGGGGACTCTGGGAATGGAAGCCCCCCTTAAAACCTGAGGGATTCTGGGAGGAAGCCCCCTTAAAACCTGAGGGGATTCTGGGAGTGGAAGCCCTCCCTTAAAACTGAGGGATTCTGGGAGTGGAAGCCCCCTTAAAACCTGAGGGGATTCTGGGAATGGAAGCCCCCTTAAAACATGAGGGATTCTGGGAGTGGAAGCCCCCTTCAAACATGAGGGATTCTGGGAGTGGAAGCCCCTTAAAACATGAGGGGATTCTGGGAGTGGAAGCCCCCCTTAAAACCTGAGGGGATTCTGGGAATGGAAGCCCCCTTAAAACATGAGGGATTCTGGGAGTGGAAGCCCCTTAAAACCTGAGGGGATTCTGGGAGTGGAACGCCCCTTAAAACATGGGGGGATTCTGGGAGTGGAAGCCCCCTTAAAACCTGAGGGGATTCTGGGAGTGGAAGCCCGCCCTTAAAACTGATGAGGGGATTCTGGGAGTGGAAGCCCCCTTAAAACATGAGGGGATTCTGGTAGTGGAACGCCCCTTAAAATATGAGGGGGTTCTGGGAGTGGAAGCCCCCCTTAAAAACATGAGGGGATTCTAGTAGTGGAAGCCCCCCTTAAATCTCAAATCTTTGCTTCGTATCCTCAGGTTCTGCAGCCTCCCCAGCAGCCGCACCCCATTGCCAGGAAAAGGGCCCACGGGACTTGGTCAGCATTTTCCTCCCCTCCCTCCCTCCCTCCTATCCACCCACCCACCCGAGGAGGCACCGCCGGCTTCCTGAATGAACCATTGTTTGCCTGGCCCGCCTCTCTGGGCGGGCACCCCATCCAATCCCGGGCAGGGAGAGAGGCTCCTGAGACCGGGCAGCCACCAATCGGTGACGGGGATATAGCCAGGCACAGGCTGGGCAGGGCGAGGGGAGGGGAAGGGTCTTCGAGGGGCAGGCCGGGCGACGGGGGCTGAGCCTCTTCCCTTTGGCCTCTCTGCCCTGTTCTTCCAGGCCAAAGGGGGCATTTTGGGGAGGGGGGGGTGTCTCTTTGCCTCCTCCAGCATCCTTTCTCCGCCTGCATCCCTCCCGCATCCTCCAAAGGGACCCATCCGTCGCCCTGAGCAACCGGCTGGAGAGGTGGGAGGGGGGGGAGAGAAGAACCAGGCCAACGACCACCAAACCCCTCGTCCCCAGCCACAGAGACTTGGGGCGAAGCTCAGGTGAGGTCGCCCCTCCGCATCCACCTGGGGAATAGCTGGAGATGGGCGAGGAGCATGTGCAGAGGGCTTTTCTGCCACCCCCACCCCCCACCCTGACAGAAATGGTGTAGGGTCTCCCGCTTGGGCGTGGGGGGTTGGACTAGATGACCTACAAGGTCCCTTCCAACTCTGATGATCTGTTATCTGATTCCCAAGCCCTCCCCCATCCTGGCATCCAGCCCGTGAAGGGGAGGGAGGAGGAAACGGGGAACGGCCTGGCTTGGGAAGATGGCGGGGTTGTGGGGGGGGGGAGGAATTGCTCCAACAAGGGAGGAGGTCGGTCAGGACAAAATGTCAGGAAGGGTTCGAGGGTCGCCTGCTTGAGTGAGGGTGGCGGGTGGGAAGGGTGGGTGGACTGGATGACCTCCGAGGTCCCTTCCAATCTTGTTCTGGAAGGGTCTCCTGCTTCAGTAGGGGGTGTGGACTGGATGACCTCTAAAGACCCAACTCTGTTATTCCGGAAGCGGAGGGGACTTCTGGGAGAGCCAAGACACAGTGCCCATCGTCCCCAGACAGTCCAGTGGGATGAAGTCTTGTCTCCTGGAACAATAATGTCTGCTAACTTAAATTCCCCCAGCCGGCATCCTTTAAGAGGGGAGGACTCCAACTCCCAGAATTCCAAGCTTTTTCCTATTGGGTTTCCCCCGAACTTTGAATCATCACTAAACGAATTCTTATAAGCTGAGGACTACATGCATAATTTTTTTTTAATATGCCTATTTGTGCACCACCCAGAGTCCCTCAGTGAGGCGGGGCATCCCTTAACAAGACAAACCAATACATATATACGGGCAGTCCAGGACTTACGACGATTTGCTTAGTGACCATTCGAAGTTCCAACCGCCTTGGGAAAAAAAAGGGACTTACGACTGTTTTTCACCCTTGTGACCGTTGCGGCGTCCTCCCAGCCCTGATTCGAAATTTCAGATGCTCGACGGCAACCGACTCATACTTACGACGGTCCAAGCAGGGAGGGGGTCACGCGATCCCCTTTTGCGACCTCCCGAACAGCAACGCCAACGGGGAAGCTGGATTCGCTTCCCTGCCGCGTTCCTCGCTAAACAATGGCGGCGATTAAATAACGATGGTGGTTGTAAAAACGGGACAAAACTCAGGAGACGCAAGCCTCACCGAACATCCGGAAATTGTGGGGCCGCAATGGCAGTTGTAAGGCGAGAGAGAGAGAAAGAGAGAGAGAGAGAGAGAGACACCCGTCCCTTCTGCCAATATTTAGGTCCAAAACTGAGGGGTGTCCTTCGGTTCCTCGCAGATCCGACTGGTTTCAGAGGAACTCCCGGCATCCTGGCTAATTTTGGCGATACCTCCAAGGAGGCTGTGAGGATGATGAAGGAGATGGAACAGGACGTGGAGAACTGCGGCTATCCAGACGTCGGTGGGTCTCTGAGCTGTTTGGACTCATCAAATGTCTTCTTCCTTTTTTGTCGTTTTTCGCAAAAATTTTTTTACAAGACCGACCAATCGAAAAGATATGCGTTGGGTGGAGAAACACGGTGTAATCTGGAGGGAAGAATGGGTTGGGAGCTTGGGGTTGAACCATGGGCACCCTCTGAGCTTGGAGGTGTTCTTGTGGACATTTCATGGCCCTACTAGGAAACATCATCCACGCTAGAAAGGAGAGGGGGTTGCAGGGAGGGAGGAACGGAAGGGAGGGAAAGAAAAGTAAGTAGATAGGAAGAAAGGAAAGACAAATGAAGGGAGGAAGGTAAGGGAGGAAGGAAGGAAGGAAGGAAGGAAGGAAGGAAGGAAGGAAGGAAGGAAGGAAGGAAGGAAGGAAGGAAGGAAGGAAAGACAAATGAAGGAAGGGAGGGAGGAACGAAGGAAAAGTAGGTAGGTAGGAAGAGCCTGTTCCCAGTGTGCAGAGCCGCCAGAAGGCAAGAAATGTTAAGACAAAAGGGCGACTCGGGAGTAAGGCTTGGAGGTGATTGGTCCCTCCCATAAGACATAAAGGAGGAGCAAAGGGACACGAGCCTTTGCAGGAAGCAACTTTGTTTGTTCTGGTCGGTTTAAACTCTGAAGTTCCGTGTTGACTTTGTGCTCCGTTTGGCTTTGTACAGCTAATTGACAATGTAGTCGTTGGCAGCATTTCAAGGGAGATAAAGGTGAGTGTTGATCAGCCTTATCCCGAAGGACTGTGGCAGAATTTCTGTTGGACTATTCACAATCGGTTTGGGACTCCTTACGGGCGGTGAATGCATCTAATTCACAGCCATTGAAATAAAAGGAGGGTTTTGGGGACTAAGCGTGTGATTCTTGGTCAGAACAAGGAAGAGGAGGGAGGGAAGAAGAAAGGAAGGGAAAGGAAAGGAAAGGAAAGGAAAGGAAAGGAAAGGAAAGGAAAGGAAAGGAAAGAAGGAAGGAACGATCCTTGGTGCTCTCTGAGCTGTTTTCTAGCATACATTTCATGACCCAACTAGGAAACATCATCAGTGCTAGAAGGGAGGGTTGAATGTGGAGAGGAGAAGGAAAGGAAGGAGGAGGAGGAGGAGGAGGTGATGAGGTCCCCGTACCCTCTGAGCTGGGTGGTTTCCTTGCAGACGTTTCATGACCCAACTAGGTAACAACATCAGGCTCTGCCCCATGCCAACTCCCAGAAGGACAGGAGATTCACTTCCTTCTGCTTTTCCTTCCCCAGAGGAGAGCTGGCAGCCGAAAATCATCAAGCAGGAGGAGGAGGAAGAAGATGGGCTGGAGATGCACCTTAACCGGCTGGAGGTTGCCACCTCCGCTGCGCAGGGTGCTACCAATGGACTCCACCAGGTTGCAGGAAAACCGAGCAGCCCTGAGCCCATTCTGCTGGGCTCCGGAGCTACCAATGAGGAGATCCTATTGGTGGACTACCATGTGAGTCCTTATGTGCGAGGGTGCCGACCCCAGCTGGGGGAGCTGCCCCACTGGTGCCTGGAATGTGGCAAAAGCTTCAGCTTGAAATCCGAGCTGGAAGTGCACCAGTCCAAGCACACCGGGCAGAATTCCTACATCTGCGGCGACTGTGGGCGGAGCTTCATGGAGCACATGGCGCTGTCCGGGCAGGGGGCCTGTGCCGCCGGACACCCCTTCAGCCCTTCGGGGAGCCGGAAAAAAGGGCCACCCTTGCCTGGCGAAGCCGGGGTTCAACGCAAGGAGCGCAAGGAGCTGTCGCTGCAGGAGAAAGTCCGCGTGCTGGAGATGCTCGAAGGGCCCAAGGTCTCGCAGAGTGAACTGGCCAAGCGCTTCGGGGTATCCCAGCCCCAAATTTGCCGCATCATCAAGAACAAAGAACGGATCCTGACCGAGTGGGGGAAAAATGCCAACCCGGGTCGCAAACGCAAACTAGAAGACAAAGGACCGGCCGGCGGTGACCGAGCATTCTTGCAGTGGTTCGAACGCAGCTGCGGACACCCATTCCCAGCTGAGAAAGTCACCCTCGGAGGCGGGGAACCGGGCATGGAGACTGCTCTCCAGTGGCCAAACAGCTCCCTGGTGGCCAAGTCGAAAACGGTTCCCAGGAGGTCCCTCCCGGAGAAGTGGAGCCGGGAAGTGTTGGAGGAAGAGGATGACGAAGATGAGAATCGCTGGGAAAGTACGACACTGCCCTGTATCCTCGGACACTACGACCTTCCAAATGTCTATGCATGTGGTGAGACGGGCATGCTCTTTCGAGCGACCCCTGATGACCTGGCAACCCAGAGAAGTGGTGGCGAAGCCAACGACCAGCTGACCGTCTTGCTCTGTGCCAACATGGATGGCTCGGAGAAAAAGGATGTGTTGATCGTGGGCAAGGCGGTTCGGCCATTTGGGGCGCTCCGTGGATTGTCATCCGCGACCTACAAGACAAACCGCCGGGCCTGGATGACCCCGGCCATCTTTTCCGAGTGGCTTCAGAAGTTCAACGAGGAGATGAAGGAGCAGGAGAGGCGGGTGGCACTCTTTGTCACTCAGTGCAGCGTCCACCCCTACACCGAGCTCTCCAATGTCCAGATGGTCTTCATGCCACCTCACCTTGCCTGGCTGCCTCCTCTGGAGCAAGGGGTTATCCAGAATTTTAAGTGCCACTATCGGAGACGGATGCTGACCCATCTCTTGGTCAAGGACCACAGCCAAGTCACCAGCCCCACCAGCAAACTCTCCCGGTTCCTCACCCTGCTGGATGCCGTTCACCTGGTGGTCCAAGCGTGGTCAGAAGTGTGCCCTCAAACCATAGCAAACTCTTTCAAAGCGGCTGGCTTTAGTGTGAATCCCCGCCTGATGACCCCTTCGTTGGAAGTAGTGCGAGCATTGGGCTGCAAGGATCAAGACCAGTTTGAGCAGTTCGTGTTGATGGATGAAGGGTTGGAGTGTTTTGGAGACCATGAGGGTGTGGATGCGATGAAGGAGGTCCCTCCATCCCAAGAACCCATCTCGGCAAGAGCAGAAGAGGAGGAGGAGAAGGAGGAACCGGCTTTCTTCTCCTGTCCCTCCAAGACCGATGTTGTGGAAGGCTTGGCAACGCTGCGGCGTTACCTGGAGTGCCACGCGGTGTCGCCCAACATCTTCCAGACGTTCTACCAGCTGGAGGACACAATCCATGCCCTGGCTCTGTCCGACATGCAGTTAGCCAGAGCCAAACCCTGTCAAGACTGAGGCCCAACGCACACCTTGAACAGATGGAGCACTCCAGATC
The DNA here is from genome assembly GCF_049901715.1 of Pseudonaja textilis. Taxonomy (NCBI): domain Eukaryota; kingdom Metazoa; phylum Chordata; class Lepidosauria; order Squamata; family Elapidae; genus Pseudonaja; species Pseudonaja textilis. The sequence continues at coordinate 395,715 of NC_142008.1, forward strand.
CTGAAATGGGTGTCCAGAAATCCATCAAGCCATGCTCTTTTTGGATTTCTGGACACCCAGTAGAGTCTCCAAAGTAGTTTTTTGGCATGTAGTATCAAGCGAGATCTTGCCGTTTTCCTCTGGAGAGTTAGTAGCATGCAGAAAATAACCAATTTCTGGACATAACTGACCACCACCTTCTCACATAGAATCTGGGGAGGGGGTGGTGGACAACAGGGGTCTTCCATTTGACCCATCCTGGCATCTGCTTATCCACCAAGGGCGAGTTTGTTCGGTATACTAGATTGTGGTTTCTAGACCATGGTTCAGCCCCTCACTGATCGTGGTTAACAGCAGATTTGTAAATGTAGAAATGTGTGGATAACAGAAAGGCCTGGGGGTTCCTGGGGGAGGGACCAAACCATGCCACACCCCCACATGCACATGATGGGAGTCAGTCCCCCACGATGGACGCAAAGGACAGCCTCTGCATTCTTCATATGAGGGGCTCGGGGCCTCTTCATGACTTGTACAGAACATCGTACGTTGGCCTGTACAGGAGATGTAGCCCTGTAGACATGATCAACGATGTTGGGGGGAACTTAAGGCTTAAAGGTTGGGGAAATGGGATGTTAGGGGGTTACAAGGCCCTGAACAGAAGGTCTTCTGATGTCCCGAAGGACGCGGTGATCAGGCACAGCAAATCAGGGCGATGGAGGTCACGTAGCGCCCGGACAGCTACAACCGACGCTGGCCCACTTTTTCTGGGGAGCTTCTGTGAGACCTCAACCTCGGGGTAGTGTTTCATCTCAAGTCCGGCTTGGCCACCAGCAGTGGACCCACATCACCCCATGAACGAGGTCTCCTCGGAGAAGGCTGCTGGATGAAACCCAGGCGCTACATCAGGACAACAGTGGCTCCGAGAGAGAACAGCTTTGGAGATTCTCAGAATTCCCCTGCTTTTGGAAAATAAGAGGGAGGGGTGTAGATGCTTAGAGCCCCTGATCCCGCTCAGTCTGGGTGTCTGAAGGACTTTGACTTCACAGATGGAAATGACCTTCTGGACCGGATGCCAATAAAGTGTTCAAAGGCTGATTTCCGTAGTGGGTGTATATGTACATCGGTGTGTTGTTTGCACGCAAAGACACAAGGGCAGCCCCATATTAATAATTGCACAACTTCGTTGCCACACTCTGGGTTGTTTTGTTCTCTTCACAGCCTCACAGCCACAACACAAATTAGTGTGATCACTGGAATTCTGACAATTTTATCTATCCACCTATGATCTCTCTAACTAATCTACTATCCACCCATCCATCCACCCAATACATCTCTCCTTTATGCGTTTGTCTCTCTGTGTCTCTATCATCTCTATCCATCATCTATCCATCTAATTCATCCTTCCTTCCATCTTTGTCTGTCTCTATCTATACCTATCGACCTACCTAAACATAAAGCTTCCTCTCACACGTGCGTGCTAGCCATTTCCGTCTCTAGGGGGCGGTGCTCATCTCTGTCACAAAGCCGAAGAGCCAGCGCTGTCCAAAGATGTCTCCGTGGCCATGTGGCCAGCATGATCAAACGTGGAAGGTGCACAGAACGTTGCTCCTTTTCCACCAAAGCGGTCCCTATTTTTCTACTTGCATTTTTACAGGCTTTCAAACTGCTAGGCGGGCAGAAACTGGGACAAGGAAGGGGAGCTCACTCTGTTACGTGGCGCTAGGGATTCGAACTGCCAATTGACAAGCTCAGCATCTTAGCCACTGAGCCACCACGTCCGTCTACCTACCTACCTATCATCTGTTTCTCTATTCATCACTCTCCCTACGGTCGATCCATCCATTCGATTTATCCCTTCTTCCATCTGTCTATTTTTGTCTTCTCTAAATTTCTCCCCCATCTATCATCTATCCATCATCTACCTACCTCCTTGTTGATCCATCCATCCCTTCCCCCTATTCCTCCCTCCTTCCATCTCTCCCCTGTCTTTGTCTTATTTCTCTCAATCTCTTATCTATCCACCCATCCATCCACCTGCCTACCTACCTACCTGTTGATCCATCCATTCCCCCAATTCATCCCTTCCATCCCTTTGTGTGCTGCGTTCTCTCTGTCTCTACCTATCTTATCATCTCTTACGTCTCTCCCCATCAATCGTTTATCTCTTCTATATAAATATATATATAATTAATCCATCCAACCATCCACCCTCATACATATATATGCACCTATTGTATTTATGTTTTCTATCCATTCCATAATGCCTCCCTCCCTCCTTCCATCCGTTCCTCCATCCGTTTCTCTATTACCTGTCTAGCCATCCATACAATCATCCCTCCCCTCCTTCCCTCTATCTAGCCATCCTATCATCACCCATCTTACATCCTTCCATTATCTGTATATCTACCGTTTCCCTGAAAATATCACCTACCTTGAAAGTAAGTCCTAGCTTGATTTTTTTTAACACAGGCGCCCAATATAAGACCTCCCCCTGAAAAATAAGGGGGATTATCCCCCCTAATTATGACCCGCCCCTGATTAAGCTAGGGTGGGGACGGGGGTGGGTGGAGCCGCCCTACTACTTACCTCTGGACAACTGCAGCCAGGCCTGGCACACCCCGACTCCTGCCTGGCCGGCCCATTTCTTCTGCAGCCAGCAGGGCTGGCAAGGCTTTCCCGAAGGCCCCTGTAGTAGCTGATAACAAAGCTTTGGATCGATCCGGAGCTCAGTTTTCGGGAAAGCCTTGCCGCCTAGAGGAAAAGGACTTCCGGAAGAAGGCTGAGGGCGACACACGCAAGTGAAGGTGGTCAGTGGATGACATGCCCCCAAAATAAGAACTGGTGCCTTTCTGGGGGGGGAGGCAAAAAAAATAAAACAGGGTCTTATTTGGGGGGAAACGTGATATACACAACTGTCTGACTCACTTAACAAATGCGATGATTCATTTAACAACGGTGGCAAGGAAGTCCATCAAATGGGACAAACCTTTTTTGGCAACCATCTCAGAGCGGGAGAAATTTGCGGCTCCATTGTAGTCGTTGTGTCAAGGATTAACTGCGTTATAATGTTCAGTTAGTGACCAGCTGGTGTTTTTTTTTTGTTTAATTCAAGGCAAATTGGCAAAAAACATTAGTTCTGAACAGAAGTGAACAAAAATTTATTGTCTCCCAATTCTGAACTTTTTTCCTTTTTAAAAATCCAAACAGACTTGCAATGTGCTTTTTTGTGGGTCATAATGGTGTTTGCGAACAGTTTAACACCACCAACTCAACAACCTGCTAGACAATAGCTCTCAACTTTGGAAACTTTGAAGGCAGATGGACTTCAGTTCCCAGAATTCCTTAGTCAGCACGGGTGTCTAGGGAATTCTGGGAGTTGAAGTCCACCCATCCTAAAAGTTACCAATATTAAGAAACACTGTTCCAGAGCACTGTGGGTAATAAACACTTACAAAATCCCGACTATTATTCATATATGCAAACAAACAAGGAATATTCATTAAATCATTCCCAAATCAAATAAATCTTTTTCCTAGCAAAAGAGCAGCTGGTAGAACATTGCGAGTTCCCGAAAAACGGATTTTAATGGGAAATTCTGTCCTTATTCACACCTGGCACCAAAGTCTTCACGTGGAGCCTAAGAGCTGGAAGGAACCCAGAGGTCATGTAGTCCATCCCTGGTGCAGGACTCCATTGCTGTTTATCTACCAGCACCAGTGGTTGTTGTTCATCGTTTAATGACCCCGTAAACCCTTGCATCTAAGTGGAGTCGGGGCAAGTGAATGGAGCTGCATGTTTACTGGCTAGATGCCCTTCCTGTCGCCAATGCAGAGGTTTTTTTTAGCAGATCTACTCTCATTGTGACCAGAGAGAGAAATATCAGCCTCTGCCTAGGATCAAACTCACAGCCTCCTGATTGTGAGGCGAGGGCTCCACCACTAGGCCACCGCCCCACTCTATCCGATGCTGCAGTGAGGCTTTGGAATCTGCTGACGGCTGTTGACCGAAGAGGGTTCGATGCCTTGTTTCTCCACTGTCGCTCCTTTAAGACATGCTAGCTGGGGAATTCTGGAAGTCGGAATTCCACACAGCTTCGGAGTCGGCAGGGGCTTCTTGAAGGGGACAAATCGTGAGAGAGGTGGACTGTCTAGCATTCCCAGTCTCGGTGGCCCTTTCACGAACAGGCTCCCGTCCCGATGGCAACGGGACCCGGGACCCGGGAACCAGAGCAGCGGCGATGGGCTCAGGAGTACCCTGATTATCTCCCGACTCTTGACAGACTTGGTTAACGGTTGTGATTCGGGACAAAACCTGGGTTTTACATCCCTACAGCTCCTCACTCTGCGTAGGAGACATCAGATGATGGACATAAACCAGGTTAAGACAGATGCAAGACAGTCCCAGGGCTGCAGTCCACAAATGGGCTTTGAGCTGTTCACAATCGGGCCGTGGAAGTGGCGGGCAAGAGCAACAGCTGAATGCATGCACACACCCTCGTGCGAGTGGCGTGTGCACCCACCACTCATACGCAAACGGAGCTACGCGCGTATACTTGCTCACCACTCGTACAGAACCATACCCTCCCCTCCCTCCCCCCGTCGTGTCACAACACAGGAAAGTTTGGGGAACTCAGTCTGAAGACAAAAGTTCTCCTTCGCCGTGTCCTCCGAATGAGAAACGCACTTCTGCGGTCCAGCTCTGTGTGAAAGTTCTTGGCCTCAAGGCCCTTCCCGCTGCCCCCAACGCAAGCCTGCTCTTCGTCCCACCCATAGCAGAAGTGGTGGCCGCCAAAAGGTCCTTTCTGTGCTTTCGAACTCACGTCTCGCTCCGTGCGGAAGCGCCGCCCCCATTGGTGGCTCCTCTGAGGGAAGGCGAGATATTTGGCCCGCGTAAATGTCCTGCTATAGTCGGGGCAGGCAAAGGGTCTCCTTGGGAGAAGGGCAGGAAAGTCTTATCACACTCAGGGCGCTTTGGTAGTTTCACCTTCGACATCATCCGCGGGAGACACCCAGGGTTCACCTTGGACGCTGCAGATTTACTCCGCCTCGCTGCCGTGTCCGCTCGCGTCTGCGGGGTCTTTCGCCTCCTTTTTCCCTGGGGTATGTCCTGCCAAACCGGCCTCTCCTCTCCTCCCTCCTCGCCTTCGGCCACTGGGACCCCACCGCCTGCTGGGAGGAGAGGAGAAGAGACAAACTCACCATCGAGTCAGCACTGCGATTCCCAAAAGCACGGGATACTCCGAACTTTTGGGTCCTGTCGGACAATGAAGAAGGAAAAGGACAGGGAAACGGACAAGCACTCGAACCCGAGATCAGGAGGCCCCTCCAATAACAGAAGATCCCATCTGAGACCACCCCTCAACAATTTTAGAAGCATGTGATTTGAGGGGGAGGAGTGTGGATCTCAGTGGTTGTTGATCAGCCTGAAATCCTTAATCCAATGACGGCGAACACGACAGGTGTGTCGACAGTGACATGCCATGACATTTTGGGTCACACGCTAGAGTTCACCAAGACCTACAACAACACCTATAGGTTGCCCTTGACTTACAACATTTCATTTAACGACCATTTGGCACTGGAAGAAGGGACTTGCGACCGTTTTTTGCATTTAAGACTGTTGCAGCATCCCCATGGTCACGTGGTTAAAATGCAGCCACTTGGCCACTGATTCATATTTATGACTGTTACGGTGTCCTGGGGTCACATGATCTCCTTTTGCGGCCTTCTAACCAGAAAAGTCAATGGGGAAGCCAGATCTGCTTAACAAGCTTGTGAGTTAATTTTACCGCTGCAGGGATTCACTTTACAACGGTGGCAAGAAAGGTCGTAAAATGGGGCAAACCAAATTCACATCACAAATGTCTCACTTAGCAACAGAAACATTGGGCTCAATTGCGGTCATAAGATCATAGATCAGCGGTGCCCTTCCATTTCTCTGTGTACAGGTCCTCCTCGCTTTACGACCCCAATTCGAAGCACAATTTCCTGTCGCTAAGCAAGGCAGTCTGAGTAACTTAAGAGTGACAGGGATTCACTTAATAACGGGGAAAAGATGTCGTAAAATGGAACAAAACTCACTTCACAAATGAATTGGAATGCATAACAACCGAAATGTTGGGCTTTATTGCAGTTGTACATCGACAACAACCCGGAACACAAATTTTAGACTCAGTGTGTGTGTGTGTGTGTGTGTGTGTGTGTGTGTGTGAGTGTGTGTGTGTGTAGTAATCCTTACCCAGCGACGCCACCAACTCATAAGTTTCCACCATCACAGCTTGGTAAAAGTCCCGCTGCCAGTTGGTAAGTTGCGCCCACTTGGTGGTCGTAAAGTACACAACGACGTCTTCAAAAGTCACCTACGGAAGAAGCGACAGGATGGTGAGCGGCTGGATTGGCGTTGCGACCGAATGGCATACAATTTCACATCACGATGGCGCACTGCGTCCACAGCACAGAAAAGATTGGTGGACGCATGGAGACACGGAAAGGAGGCAACACCGTCAGTCCAAACCTGGTTGAGTTTCTTCCAAATTTGGGGAAATTGATTTATTATGATTATTACAGGCCACCCTCGACTTACAACAGTTCATTCAGCAACCATTCAAAGTTAAAATAGTGCGGAAAAAAATGATGTTCAGACTGTTTTTTCGAACTTAAAGACCGTGGTCGCATTCCCAAGTGATGAAATTCAGACGCTCAGCAACGGATTCGCCTTTACGATGGCCGTAGTGTCCCGGGGTGACACGCTCCTGTTTTGCGACCGTCCGACAAGCAACGTCAATGGGGAAACCAAGATTCATGTCACCAGCGTATTGCTAGCACTTGAGGCGATTCACATACCAACAGTCGCAAAATGGGGCAAAAGACCCACTTCACTGCCTCGCTTAGCAACACATTGGTCTTAATTGCAGTCATAATTCAAGGACTACCTGTCTAGATCAATGTTTCTCGACCTTAACCAATATACAATGTCTGGATTTCAACTTCCAGAATTCTGCAGCCAAATTGGCCAGTTGGGGGAATTCTGGGAGTTGAAGTCCAGACATCTTATACATCGCCCAGGTTACGGATGAAGGAAACGAAAGGTGTCCCCCATCCAATGAAATTCTTTCATTTCTCCATCTCAGGTAGTCCTCGATTTATGACTGCAATTCGAACCAAAAATCGCCACTGTTAAGTAAGGCAGCTGCTAAGTGAGTCGGGCCTGATTTGTCCCCATTTTCCTTTGGTTGTTAAACAAATTACTAGAGTCGTTAAGAGAATCATACGGTCACTAAACAAACCTGCCTTCCCACATTCAATGTGTTTGTCAAAATCCGGTTTGTGAGGTCATAAGTGGGGATCATGGAACCTGGGATACTGCAAATGGAAATACAGGGGGTCCTTGGTTTATGACCACAATTGAGCCCCAAATTTATGTTGCAAAGTGAGTATGACCCATTTTACAACGTACTTTTCTTTTCATGGTTGTTAAGTGAATCATTGCATTCGTTAAGTGAGTCAAAAGGTGACTAAGTACATCTGGCTTCCCCACTGAGGTTGTTGGCCAGAAGGTCACAAAAGAGGATCACGTGTCCCCAGGACACCGTGACCGTCATAAGTATGAATCAGTCGACGCACTTCTGAATTTGGATCACATTAACCGTAAAGAGGTGGAACCATCGTAAGTGTGAAAATCGGTCATCAATCCCTTTGTCCAGCATCGCTGTAACTTTGAACGGTCACTAAGTGAACTCTCATGAATATGAATCAGTTGACAAGTCCAAATTTTGACCAACTGACCGTGGAAATGTGCAATGGTTGCTAAGCGTGAAAAACAGTTGCAAACATTTTTTTCAGTGCCGTCGGTACTTTGAATGGTCATTAAATGAACAGTCATTAGTTGAGGACAAGATGTACCAGCGGGTATTGTGATCATGTGACTACGGGTAACGCTGCAATGGTCGTGAGTGTGAGGACCACTTGCTTGCAAGTCTCTTTTTCTCAGTGCCTCGAAACATCATACGGTCGCTAAATGAACCCTTGTGAGGACTGGCCCTGTTGAATTTTTGCACATTCCTCTAAGGAGTCCCCACTTTACAACAATCTGTTTAGTGATGGTTTGTAGTTACGATGCCACAGAAAAAAGTAACTTAGGACTGTTTTTCACATTTACAACCGTCGCCACATCTCTGTGGTCACATGATTTAAGTTTGGATGATTGACTTTATGATGGCCGTAGGGTCTGGGGATCCCGGGATCCTCTTTTTACAACTTTCTGACGCATCAACGGGGAAGCCGGATTCACTTAACGACCGGGTAACTAATGTTAACTAGGGCAGCCTCTCACTTCCCAAACGGGGGCCGGATAAAAGCCACCAAATGGGCCGAGTGTCACTTCAGAAAGGTCTCGCTTAGCGACATAACTTTTGAGGCTCCATTGTGCTCGCACACCGAGGACGATCGGGTAAGCGAAAACCCCAACGGGAGCGACGGAGGCTTCGAGATTTCCGATCCCCCCAAAATGGGAAAATTCGGGAGGGGACTTGCTCCGGCCCCACCCCTCCCCAAAAGCCTTTATCCCTCTTTCATCCCGCCATCCTTTTCTCATGCCTAAAGACCCCTCCCTTTTTTTCCTTGGGAGAGAGTGGTGAGTTCGAATCCCACCCTCTCTAAATGGGGCCATTTCTCCCAATAAACTAGAAAAAGGAAACTGTGAATTGAACCCCCCCCAAAAAAAACCTGGGAGGATCCAGAGGTTTAGCCCTTCAATAGGATCTCCCACTCCCCTAAATTGGAAGGGAGACCCTCCCCTCTCTGCTTGGCTAGGGGGCTCTCTCCCTAATCTTGTGCCCCCAAACCTCTCCCCCATTCCTTCCTTACCAAGTCTAACCCCCACCCCACCCCGCCCCCAAGAATTAGAGATGTTTGCAAAGTGGAAGGTCCTCAACAGTCTGATCCCCAAAGACCCCCACACACACCTGTGGGGGAGACCTCCTAGCGACCCCCTCCTCTTCCCTCGTAGGGCAGCCTCCCCCTCCTCCCGCCAAGGACCCTTCCACCATGGAGGGTTACTGCTGGGAAGCTGGAGGAGGGGGCCGCTCTTGCAGCCCTGGGAATGGAGGCGGTTGGTCCCTTTGCACATGCTCAGAGGCATCCTTGCCAGGAGGTCCTACCGGTATAGATGCCAAGCGCTTAGTCATCTCGGCTCGGGAAAGAAGAAGAAGAAGGAGGAGGAGGAGGAGGCGGAGGAGGAGGAGGAAGGAGAAAAAAAGGAGAAGGAACAAAAAAAAAAAGAGAAAGAAAAAGAGAAGACGAGGCCCCGCCCTCCACCTCAGAGCATGCGCACTTTCCCGCTGCCCGGGCTTGGCTCCCGGGATTAAATCTCCTCCCTTTCCAAGGAAGCAAAGCATCCTGGGAAATGTAGTTCGGAGAGAGGGGACTTTTTCCACGCAAGCTACAGGGACTTGAATCCTCCCCTATTAAAGCTTCCTGGTTGGGGGATTCTGGGAATTGGAGTCCTCCCCTCTTAAACCCTGAAGGCTGGGGGATTCTGGAAGTCCTTTCCTCTTAAAGCATGCCAGCTGGTCTAGGGGATTATGGGAACTGAAGTCCACTCTTCTTGAAGTTGCCAGAGGAACACTGCCATAATCAGATGAACCAGGACGTTAAACGAGACTAGCCCACTTTCGCTAGTCCCACCATGTTAATTTCACCTTTCGCTTCAATGTGCTAGTGACATTTTTGTCAAAAGAAATCCATTTTTCCCAAATTCAAAATTCCCGCTCTTCCGGGTTGCCCATTACACAGATAATGTCCAACTTACGTCCATTCCTGAAATGACCATTCTAAGCAAGGCCCTAAAGAAAGCCACCCTTTTTTCACACTTACGACCATCGCTTTCTCCCTGTGGTCCCTTGATCCAAATTTCAGACTTTGGGCAAATTGACTTGTTCTTACAACGCCCACAGGTGTGACAGTCAATGGGGAAGCTGGATTCACTTCTCCTTGACCCATGCCACAATTCACTTAACGACTGTGGCAAGGCAAGTCGTAAAAAGGGGGAAAACAACTCCCTTCTTGCCTGTCTCGCTTAATGACAGCCAGTTTGGGCTCAAGCATGGCCACTAAGTCAAGGATCGTATGTCATAACGACAAGGTGAATATAATAAAAGGACATTTCTTTTGCTAGTAAAACGTGATAACTTGCTTCCCACCGGTCTTGTTTAATGACAGCCATCTTGGGCTCCATCGTGGCCGTTAAGTCAAGGGCTGTCTATCATAACAGCAGGGTGAATATAATCGTGACATTTATTTTGCTGGTACAAATAAAATTCCATAATAAATGTTTTCTTTTGCCGATCGAGCCTGGATCAAGTTAAGAGAGTCTGAATAGTTTTGGGAATGAAAATGCGAATTTCCCGGAAATTAAAATTTGCGTGGAGTTTGGGCATTTTATGTTGTGATGTTTTGTGTAGTTTCTTGGCAGAAAAATGTCCGCACCGCTTTGGTTAATGACATAATCGGCTTCACGACTGCGGTGATTCACTTACCGTCCAGAATAGAAAAGGGTGGTTACAATGGTGGTAAAACCAGCTTGAAATTGAACTTGGAAATTCGGGTCTCCATTGCGGTCATAAATCGTAATAGTTTAAAATGAGGACGACCTCTGCAAGCTGTTTCTCAGGAAAACTCCTAAAACCTCACACTTTGCATTTTTCTCCACCCCAACTCTTTTTTTTTGGGGGGGGGGGAGAGGATGCGATTTCTTGTTTGTTGGGTGGGGGGAAAAAAAAAAACCACACAACACAAACACACCCAACACAAGAGCCGTAAAGTAGTGATTTTATCCCCATTTATTAGCTTTCATCTAAGTTGTAAAAAGGTTGCAGGAGAAAGTAACAACCACTGGCCTATCTGCGCACCGAGAGTCACAAGTACGTTTCGAGGACATTGCCAGCAGCTCTTGGGACACTTAAGGAAGCCCTGGTGGAAGTGGCCAACTTGCGCGCTCTCGAACAGGTTGCCGATTCCCGTCCAAAATTTGGTGGGCGCCCTGTTTGAGGAGGGGCGGATGGGTCACAACACGGCCTGCAGCTCACACTTCCCCCTGCTCCCCGCCTGGCGTGGGCAACGCCGTTTCCAACTCGCATGGAAATCGTGGTTAGGTGTTAAAAGCTGGGATGGTGGTATCTACAGGAGCGAATGGAGCCGTTAGGTTCATTCCGGACAAGAGAACGAGGCCACGGGGTGCTTAGATCCGGCCTACGGAGCTACCCTGGAAACAGCGAACTGCCCCACAATGCCGTCCTTGTCTGCGAACTAGCCATGAGGGCCTCCTGAAGTCCTTCGTCAGCAAACTAAGTTCGGAAAGGCTCTGCCCAGCCAGTCTGGGCTCAATTTTGGGCCACGGTGGACTCCTGCAACCGTCTGCTCCTTTTTGCTGGCAAAGAGCTGCAAGAGGCCGTCGCAGCTGAAAAGAGTCTGTGATGTGGAGGTGGCCACGTTTCCTAGTCAAATCCCCCCCAAAATCAAACACAACCCTGATGCAGCCCTCAATGAAACTGAATTTGACACCCCTGCGGTAGGCCGATGAGGTTAAATTTGACCTCTCGTCAGGTGTCAGAAACAGCCTCGTTCTCTCGTCTGGAACGAGACTAGCTGTCCCATTTGCTCCTGTAGACACCACCATATCAGTTTTCACCAGAGAAGCCCCCCTTCCCTCATTAAGGGGACCCTCCCAAGAAGCCATTGAGGTACTCCTTCAACCCACAGCCATGTTTCTGATGTCATGCATCTACAACACAGAGCACAGATGCTATTCCCGTACGGCAAGATACAGGTGGGCATTCACCCTGGGTCTTGAGACTCCTGGCAGGCTTGCCAAATGGAAGCTGAGAACTCGCATGCAAGTGGATAGGTAAATGGGCTAGCGAGAACACCAGGTAGACTCATCCCTATTTTGGGGGACAGGGGCCGTTAGTCCATCGAACTGATCCTACTCAACAGGAAACATTACCAGTTCCAGAAACCTAGTTAGGACTCCGTACACGGGAATGCCTCTGAGTTTTCCTGCTTGGACAATACGGGCAAGAGCGCGGGGTCTCCTCGCCTGGACAAGCAGCAATTCAGGGAGCACAAAGTCTTCCAAACACTGCCTAACCCTATCCATTGTTCTTGAATCAGCTCATCTCGCGTAGTCATCTTGAGCTCCTGGAGTGGACCAGACCGCCAGCTGCCCCCATTCTCAATGGAGTGGACAAAATCCATCCTTGCATGTGAACCCGGTATGGCCAGGGCACGCCCACACTGTCTTCAGACATGCGACTGGTATTCTTCTCCGATGGCTCGTTGGAAGAAATAGGTGCTGCCTCACCCACAGTGGTGGGGTGATGCCAACCACAGTTGAGCCAGCTCTGGGAAGCGAGAAGTGTCACAAGGGATAAATAGAATTTTATTTAAATAAACATATCTCAACATCTTTGTACAAATTACAAGTCCTCTGGTTCAGATCCTAGGCACCAAAGTTGGCGGAAGGGCCTTTTAGGAGATCCACCAGAATATCCAGGAGCTGGCTGTGTTGGTGGTGGAGGTCACCAGGAATGGCTGCCATCTCGTAGCAGAGGCAGGTTTCCACCATCCGGGAGAGGGCCACCCGGAAGTCACGGAGAAGCCGTATGGTGTACGAGTCGCCTTCCAAGACCAGCAGGTCGCTGTCCACCAGGGAGATAGTGGCGCGCCAGCCGTCATCTGGGGGAAAAGAAGAAAGACAGATAAAGAGATGGTACTTTAAGGACGAAAATTCTTCATATACCGTTTCCCCGAAAATAAGACCCTGTGTTATTTTTTTGCTACCAAAAAATGCACCAGGTCTTATTTTCAGGGGATGTCATCCACTGACTAACCTCAATTGCGCGTAGCACCCCAGCCTCCTGCCGGAAATCCTTCTTCTGCAGCCGGAAAGGCTTTCCTGAAGGCCTCTGTAGCTGATAACAGAGTTTTGGGTTGATCTGGAGCTTTGTTATCAGCTGCAGAGGCCTTCAGGAAAGCCTGGCCATCCTTGCCGGCGGCAGAAGAAATGGGCTGGCAAGGCAGGTGTCATGACATGCGAGGCCTGGCTACACCTGTCCAAAGATAAGTAGTAGGGGCAGTTCCACCTCCCCCACCCCCACTCCAGCTTAACTTTCACCCATGCACCCTGACGTGGGCAGGATCTTAATTAGGGCTTATTTTGGGGGGTAGGGCTTATATTGGGCACAGGTGTAAAAATCAAGCTAGGACTTACTTTCAAGGTAGGTCGTATTTTCGGGGAAACAGGGTAGTCCTCGACTTACAACAATTCAACTACTGACCGTTGCAAGTGACGACACTGAAGAAGTGACTGATGGCTGATTCGGACACTTATGACCGTTGCAACATCTTTGTGGGGACGTGATCCAAATTCTGACATCTGGCAACGCACTCATATTTATGACAGTTGCAATGTCCCTGGAGTCGCGTGATCCCTTTTGGCAGCCTTTTGACCAGCATCATCAACGGGGAAGCTGGATTCACTTGCGGATGCTGTGACTAACTGAAAATTTGCTGTGATTCCCTTAACCACCGTGGCAAGGAAAGTCATAAAAATGGGACAAAATTCACTTTGGGTTCAGAAGACCTCAGAATGGGAAACAATGGTCAATGGGAAAGCCAGATTTACTTAACAACTGTGTGACTAATGTAACAACTGCAGCGATTCACTTAACAACTGTGGCGAGAAAAGTCCTAAAATTGGGCCAAAAGTCGCTTAAGAAAAGCTGTTTCTGACACACAGGTGCAGTTGGTGAACCTCCGCAAAGTCATAACCAAATCTATGGAAACTTACGGTAGTCCTTGACTTACAACCACAAGGGAACCCAACATTTCTGTCGCTAAACAAGTCAGTGAATATTCAGTGAATTTTGCTCCATTATATGGCCACAGTTATTAAGCCAATCCCTGCACTTCAGTTTGATCACATGGTTGTTAAATGAATCGGGCTTCCCTGTTGACTCTGCTTGTCACAATGACCCTGGAATGCTGCGACCGTCGTAAATATGAGTCCGTTGCCAAGCATCCAAATTTTGACCAATCATGGCGATGCAGTAATGGCTGTAAGTGTGAAATAAGTCAATTTTTCTGGCACCGTTGTAACTTCGGTCACTAAACGAACTTGTAAGTCGACGACTACCTGTAAGTGGGAAAGACACAGGAAGCTCAGCCAGAGGGAGGGATGAAAACATTCTTTGGGGTGGGCTGGACAACCCAACTGAGGGGGGTGGGGGAGAGACTCTGCTATCGGAGTGCGTGCGTGTGTATGTGTGTGTATGTGTGTATGTGAGACAGGCCCCTTCCGGTCTAGACAACAGCGAGGGAACTGAGCCAAGAGTCCGATTCCTCACCCCTCACATAGACGTCCGTATCGGTCATCAGCAGCACGGCGAGTGGATGCACTTGAGAGGAGTCTCGCACAAAGACACCTCCATTGGATTTGACTGCCATGAAGTAGGTCAGCCAACGGCTGTACAGCTTGGAGGACTCCCTGCGGGGGATAAGAAGAGGAGTGTCTTGTGGGCATCCGGCCAACCAATTGGCATCCCAGGAGGGACCATTTGGCATCCCAGGAGGGACCGACTTGCCTACCTATTGATGGTTGATTTGTGCAAGAGGACGGTCCCTGCCTTGGTCCGGTACGTGTAGCTATTCGGTTTGAACTTGCCCTGTCTGGTCACCTTCCCTTGCCGGACCTGGAATAAAAGGGATATTTCTTAGGGGTTCTTCCAAGTCATCGGAAAGACCCCTCAGATAGGACACTGAAGGCTGTTCTCTGCAGGGACCTCAAGGGAAAAGAGGAAGACTTGTTTCTCAAGATTTGGCGAGAACGAAGGCTCCCATTAACCAAAGCCACTGGGGTGGACTTTAGAGGTGACAGAGCAACAGGGACCGTCCACAGACAAGAGCCCACTCATGGGGCAAGCCACTAGGAGATAAAAATAAGAATCCCCCCCCCAATATCATTCTAGTACTGATGATGTAACCTAGTTAGGTCATGAAACATCTGCAAGAAAACCACCAAGCTCAGAATACACCAAGGACTCCCAAATCCTCATCTTTGTCTTCCTCTTCCTAGGAAACTCCGTAAACCCCCTCCCTTCTAGCACTAAGGGTATCACCCCATTGGGTCACAAAATGACTACAAGAAAACCACCAGCTGAGAGAGCAACAAGGACCCCACAGGAAGAGAAACCCAGAGATGCAGGGATTGACACCAGACAAACAAACAAGCAGACAACAGTACCCGATTTCCCACTTAACAGTGCCAGGGAAGGCAACTGTACATCAGTAGAGACCAAACACCCACTAGCCCCCAAATCCTTCCAGCACTGATGATCTCTCCTGGTTGGGTCACGAGACGTCTACAAACAACCAAGCTCAGGGAGCACCACCAAGAGAAACCCAGAGAAGCAGGAATTAACACCAGTCAAGCAATCAAGCAGAAAACGATCCTCTGGTCAAGGAACTGCCAAGGAAAAAGCTAAGCCTCCATCGACACTGCGAAGGCAAGCAACTGCAAATACACAAAGAGAAAACCCCACTCCCGTAAGCACGGATGATGTTCCCTGGCTGGGTCATAAAATGTCTGCCAGAAAACCCCCAAGATGAGAGAACACCAAGGACCCCAACAGTCCTCCGCCTTCCCTCTTCTCCTCCGTCTCCCACTTCTAGCATTGACGATGTCACTACTTGGATCATGAAATGTCTGGAAGAAAGCAACCAAGCTCAGAAAGCACTAAACACCCCGCAGTCCTCCTCCCCACTCCTCCTCCTTCTTTCTACCACTAATGCTGTTCCCTAGTTGGGTCCTGAAATGTCTGCAAGAAAATCCCCCGTACCCTCTCTCAGATAGATCTTTCTCTCAGACAGGTCTCTCTCTCCCCTCCCTCCCTCCCTCCCTCTTATGTCTCTCTTACCTGGATGAGGTTGGGGTACAGCCCGGCCATCAGGACTCCTTTCACCAGTTCCTCTTCCTCGCTGTACTGGTTGCAGACGGACGACGGCAGAAGGCAATCCGATGGGGTCGGCACCAGGTAAGCTTCGTAGAGGTTCTCGGAAAACTGCTTCACGAGGCCTGCGGGCGGGCAGGGAGAAAACCACGGAGGAGTTAAAGACCTGCCCATCCAGCACAGGAGTCCAAACGGGGTCAACCTTAGAAAGGCCGGTGGACTTCTCCAACTCCCAGAATGCCCTGGCGAGCAGATGGTAAATCGACCGTGGTGGCCAAGCGTGGGGGCGTTCTCGACTTACGACTGTTTGAATGAATTCATTTCTTCTGCCAACCATCTCCTCCCTCCCTCCCTCCTTTCCTTTCTTCCCAGCTCCCAATCTCCTTCCTTCCATCCATCTCCTTCCTTCCTCCCCTCTTCATCTCCTTCCTTGCCCCATCCATCTTCTTCCTTCATCCATCCACCCCTCGCCCTCCTCCTTTCCTTTCTTCCTCTCCATCTCCTCCCTTCCCTTTTTACCTTCCTTCTTCTCCCCCTCATTCATTCCCTCCCTTCCATTCACACACACACACACACACACACACATACACGTCCATCCTTGCCCTGGAAGGTGAGCCGTGGTATCGTAGTGCTTAGCATGCACTCTGCTCACTGTCAGGAGTTTGATCCTGACTGTTTTAAGGTGGACTCAAGCCTTGCATCCTTCCATGGGCGCAAAACAAGGACCCAGATAGTTGGGTGTGTACGTGTGTGTGTGTGTGTGTGTGTGTGTGTGCGTGCGCGCATGCAACATGTACCGGCTATCTAAACGTCTTGGAAAGGACTCTGAAGTATATAAATCTAAGGCAGGGGTGTCAAACTAAATTTCACTGAGGGCTGCACCAGGTCTATTATTGACCTTGGGGGGACCGGGCCAGCATGGCACATTGGGTGGGTGTGGCTGACAGAGTGGGCGTGGACAGCCGGATGCCACTCACCAAACCGCTGGCCCGATGTTACCTCTTCACTTTGGGTAGACCAGAGCCTAAACCCTGCAAGCCGGATTCTAACCACAGGCCTTCTGCTCACCACCCCTAATCGAAGGGCTGCGGTGAGCGCTACAATGGGAAAAAGAGAACGCCGGGTGGAGGGCGGTTGCGTTGCTTGGGAGCGTGAGCCACTCACCATTGATGAAGCGCAAACTGGGGGCGTAGAGCGAATAATCCTGCAGGTAGTCGTCGCGAGCGCGGCTGTCTCGGCGCCGCAGGATGTCCTCCCAGCCCGCCACGGCCCGCACGAAGGCCAGGTGATCGCTGCCACTCTCTCGGCTCAGCACAGCCTTGGCCTAAGGGGCAACCGTTACAAAATAGGAGAGAATCATGGAGCCGGAAGGGACCTTCGGGGTCATCTAGTCCAACTCCCTGCTCAAGCAGGAGAATCATAGAACAATAGTTGGAAGGGACCCCAGAGGTCCTCTAATCCAGCCCCCTGCTCTAGCAGGAGACCCTGACAGAATCACAGAGTTGGAAGGGGCCTTGGAGGTCATGTAGTCCAACCTCCTGCCCGAACAGGAGAAACCCAGAGTGGGGAGGGCCCCATGAGGTCCTCTAGTCCCACCCCTCACTCTAGGAGAAAGCTCCCCTCCTCCTCCCCTCTCCCCGCGTGGGCTCCTTCACCTTGTCCACCTCTGTTCGGTTCTGCAGGCTGCTACTGAAAGGGTCGCGGGTCAGGCAGGAGACGATGAGCAGGAGGGGCTCGATGCAGCGGTAGATGGAAGCCAGCACGATGGCCTTGGCCAGCCGGGGATCAGTGGAGATCTGGGCCAGGCGCTTGCCCAGCGTGGTCAGAGCCTCTCGGGAATCCAGCACTCCTGGGAAGGGAAATTGGGCGTTGAGCAGAGTGAGAGTGGGGGAAAACGAGAATCGCTAGAGCCGGGCCGTTCTTCGCCAGAAACTCACCAATTTCCTGCAGGAGGATGACAGCCTCATCTACGGCTTTGATGTCAGGGCTGTCCAGGGCTTTGGAGAGAAACTCAACGGCCTGCAAGGGAAAAAAGCAAACGCAATTCAACAGAATGGAGACGACCAAAATACAGACGTGGTTGGAAAAAAAATGATAAAACAACATCTTGATTTCAAACCAGAAATATTTCTATTAGGGATCTACCTGAAGAATATCCTTAAGGAAAATGCACACTTAGCTATTCATATACTACCCATGCTTCGCTACGAAACGATGTGGTTGGGCTTAGTTTTGGGGGGAGGTAAATAAGGACAGGGGGAAAATTCTGCCTCTGCCTACCAGCACCCATTAGTATTCATCTGGCTAGCATCCTGTCAGTGTGTGAGAGAATTGAGGGCTGTTTGGAAACTGAAACCGTATTTGCTGTGTGAGCAAGGAGACAGCAAGGAGCCTGGGTGTGGCTTAGCTCAACTGTTCTGGACTAAAGCTGCTTGGGGCTGCTGTGAAACTGAAAGTGAAACTCCCCTGCTTGTGTTTTGCATTGGGAAGAGATTTCTTTCCAGGTGGGGAGGCGGAGCAGAACTCCTTAGCATCAGAGCGTGTTAATAATAATAATATAGAAAATACTAATGCTGTGATGGGCATTTCGAAAAATCCTTTCTTAGTGAGCCCCTAGAAGCCAAGAGGAACCAATGGGCCAAATTTCAAGTTTGTAGGCTTTACGGTTCTGGAGATTTTGTGATGATGCGTGAATGGTATTTAATAATAATTAATATGTAATGATGTTATAATTTTGATTGATTGTATAAGATGTTTGTACCCAGACAACATACTCTCCAACGGAAGATGGAATGATATACATACATCATACATATACATACATCATCATACATATATACATACGTACATAAATATTTATATATATATATATATATATATATAGAGAGAGAGAGAGAGAGAGAGAGAGAGAAGGAGAGGGAGAGAGAGATATCATTCAGGATCTCCTGCCTGAGCAGGGGTTGGACCAGAGGACTTCCCAGGCCCCTCCCAACTCTGCTATTCTGCAGTGGTCTCCTGCTTGAACAGAGGGCTGGACTAGATGACCTCTGAGGCGCCCTCCAACTCTTGATTTTGTCATTCTGTAAAGGTTTACTGACAAGTAAACCTCCAAGGTCCCTTCCAACGGTTATTCTTGAAGTTTCTCCAGCTTGAGCAGGGGGATCAGACTAGATGACCTCTGAGGTCCCCCCTCTAACTGTGTGATTCTATCATTCCCTAAGGGTTTGCTGCGTGAACAGGGGGTCGGGCTAGATGACCTCCAAACTCCCCTCTATGTTATTCTGTAATTTTCTAAGGGTCTCCTGGCTTGAGCAGGGGGTTGGACTCGATGACCTCCGCGGTCCCTTCCAACCCTGTGATTCTGCAAGGGTCTCTCTCTTGTTTGGGCAAGGGGCTCAACCTTCTAGCCCTTAAGCGAGTCTAAAACATCAGAAACCCCCCCCTCCCCCGGGAACCCTCTTCCCGCACACTTCCCACGTTCAAAGACCTTGGTTTGTTTGCGACGACGACAGTGGTGGGATGCAACCGGTTTAACAACTGGACCGGGGAGCGCGCACTTCACGCAGGCATACACGCTGCATTCCAAAACAGCGAAGGCGCGTCAATCTGCTGTGCCGCACGAATCGTCTAAGCTACAAAACTGGGAAAATCTAGGATAGGAAAAGGCAGAGCCAACTGCTCAGCGCCACTACCGGTTCGCCCAAACTGTTGCGAACTGGTCGAATCCCACCACTGGAGAACGATCGGGGGGAGGGGGGCGAATGGGGGACAACGAAACAGACAAGGATTGGCCCTGAGTATCACCGTTTTCTCCGGCTGGTGGATCTTGGTTTGGACCACCAGATTCTCCAGCGGCGTGCGCAGGATTTCTGGCACTTGGTAGGTGGGCATGCGGTCCAGGCGGCTGCGTGGGAAGAGGTGGTAGGCGAAGCCCGATTGGCAGCGCCCGGCTCGTCCTCGGCGCTGGATGACGTTCGACTTCGATACCCAGACGGTCTCCAAGCACGAAACCTGGAAAAGTGGGGAAGACGGAGGGAAAGAGAGAGAGGGAGGGAGAGAAAGGGAGAAAACAAGCGGGGAGTGAAGGAGAAATTTCCAGACGGCAAGGGCAATTAACCAGTGGAACTTCTTGCCACAAGAAGCTGTGGGTGCTCCAAAGTTGTTTTTTTTTTTTAAAAAAAAGGAACCCTAATCCTAACCCTAGTAATAAACCTAGCCCTGGTCCTAATGCATAAGTCTGACCCTAACCCAGCTCTAACCCTAACTTTAAAGCTAACACTAATGTGTAACTTAACCCTAACCCTAAAACAAGCCCTAATACGTAACTAACTCTAACCGTAAGCCTAACGGTATCCCTTATGCATAATTCTAACCCTAACTTTAAACCAAACCCTAACTCTAATGTATAACCTAACACTGAGCCTAGGCTACCCCTAACCTTAACCTTAACCCTAACCCTTAAACCTAATGTATTACCCTAACCCTAGCCTCAAACCTAACCTTAACACTAAGTGTAACCTTAAGTAGCCCTAACTCTAACCCCTAACCCTAACCTAGCTCTAAGCCTAACCTTAAGCCTAATATATAAGCCTAAACCTAACTCCAGGGGTGCTACCGGTTCTGCCCGGTTCTATAGAGACAGTAGCTCTGAAGAGCAGCAGAAACCGAACCGATTCTGTGTCTGTTGCTGTTTTGGCCCACCCGCCTGCCCGGGCTCTTACCTGACCTTTATCATCTGGTTTTTCAACCTCAGCTGCTTTGCGCGTCACAATTGAGGTTGAAAAAGCAGGAAAAAAGAGGCTTTTCAAAGGCTGCGCACCCACACGCTGCGCTTTTCAGCTGTCCAGGCGGCACAGCATAAGGTTTTGTTCCATTGAGGGCCGCATCAGGGTGGTGTTTGACCTCTGCTGGGGGGCAGGGTGGACGTGACCAACTCAAGGTGAGCGTGTCTCCCAGCGCCCACTGATTTAATCCCGGAGAAGGGGTAAGGATAGCCTGTCCCCCCTTTGAAGACCCCCAACCTGGTCCACAAAGCCAACCTTGGTCTTCAGATCGTAGCGCTCCTCCTTGTGGGTCCCGCTGTCCACCACGTGCACAATGTCGTTGATGGTGATGGAGGTCTCGGCAATGTTGGTGGCCAGGACGATTTTTCGCACGCCAGGGGGAGGCCGGGGGAAGATGCTCTGCTGGTCCATCATTGGGATATTGGAATGAACTAAAAAAAAAAAAGAGAGGGTCCGGAAGGGTAGGGGGAGGAAGAAGGTGATTACAGCCATCCAGGGGTGGGATTCTCCGGGTTTAACAACTGGTTAGGTGATCACACGATTGGCACGCACGTGTGGGCTCTGCGTGCAATTTGCACGTGCCTGTGCACGCAGCACTCGACGCGCTAATCAACGGAGTCTATCTTGGTAGGTATAGCGCAGGGGCGGGCAAGCAGGTCTATCACGTTGCACTGAACCGGTTTGTTGCCAGGTGATGTTTCGGAACAATGGGTTTGGCCGAACTGGTCCAAAACGGTCAAATCCTCCCCCTGCCTTGCGACCACCCATCACCGGTTCTCGTTTGACAAACTGTCTCTTTTATAGTGAGAGTTAGGGGTGGAATTCGATCGGTTCGAACCGGTTCCATAAAACCGGTTGTTACGATTCTGCAGAGTTCGGAGAACCAGCAAATCACGTCACTGTCTGGCCCCTCCCCTCCCCAGCCCAGTCAGTCCTCATCACACATGCCCAACATGTGCCCAACGCCGCCGACTGCGTTCTCCCCCGCCCAGTCAGTCCTTAAGGTGTTGCTTTCCCCCCCCCCTCCCGACGACCAGCTGTGCCAGGATCCCCCTCGCTGTCTTCCTGCTTCGCCCAGGCGGCTTCCCTGAGGCCTAGGAAACAAAAAAAATGGAGCACGGGGGGGGAGGCGGAGCAAAATGCCCCCCCAGGAGGCTTCCCCGAGGCAAAAAAAAAATGGGGGGGGGGGTTGGTTTGCTGCAAAAAAAGAAGAAGCCATGGCCACTTGGCTACGCCCACAGAACCAGTTGTTAAAAAATTTGAATCCCACCTGTGGTAGTAGCACACTCAAGATATAGCTGTGCCCACCCCGGGGGAGCAACGGAAGGGCAGGGCGGGCCTCTTTCTCTCACCTGGTAAGATAAGGTAGCGGCTGTTGTGGGACCCCAGGATCTCCAAAAGACGTTGCTGGACCCCTTTAATCTCCTGCCAGCCCGGAAGGAAGCAGAGGATGCCACCTGCAAAGGAGAGGATACGGTACGTCCAGTTTCATGAAAAAAGGAGGATTAGGGCAGGGGTAGGCAACCCGCAGCTCTAGAGCCGCATGTGGCTCTTTCCTCCCTCTGCTGCGGCTCCCTGTTGCTGGTCGGCTCCACAATTGATAGGGCGTTCGGTTAGAAGAGGTACAAAAAAAAGGACGCCGTGCTAGGAGGAGACTCTATGGTGGGGGAACCGCCGTAGAGTCTGGTTGGCTCCAGAATTGAATGGGGGAGGTTCCAATTAGGCTCTTTGAGCATTTAAGGTTGCCGACCCCTGTCCTAGAACTAAATAGATTTCTTAACTGTGAGAAGAATTAACCAGTGGAACTCCTTTCCACCAGAAAAAGAAGTCTGCAAGGAAACCACCAAGATCAGAGGGCACCAAAAAATCCACACTCATTGTCCTCCTCCTCCTCCTCCTCCTCCACCTCTTCTATATAATCCCCACTTCCTTTCGCCCTGATGATGTTCCCTAGTTAGGTCATGAGACATCTGCAAAGAAGCCACCCAGCTCAGAGAGCACCAGAGTCCTTCCTCCTCCTCATTTTCCTCCATTTCTCTACCTCCTCTTCTATACAAACCCCATACTCTTCTGGCCCTGATGATATCTAGTTAGGCCATGAAACGTCTGCAAGACAATAGCTGAGCTTGGAGAGCGGCGAAGGTCTCTCCTCACAACCCCAATCTACAAATAATCTCCTTTATTGCTGCTGCTGCTGCTATTATTATTATTATTATTATTAACAACTAAACATGAAACTCGATCAACTGAACATTTAAAAATGTACCACCAATAACACTGACTGGAGCTGATGGTTGATACAGGTTGCTACCCATATTTTATAATACTCCTTTAAAATTTTACATTTTTTATATTCATATTTTTATATATTATATATATGTAAAATATAAAAATATTTTATAATTATCATTATCATCATCATCATCGTTAGGTTTATAAACTTTTGTTCATTAAACATGAAATTCAGTCAACTGAACATTTAAAAATATATCACAAATGTTATCAATCTTATTACAGGTTCCTACCCGTATTTTATACTTCTTTTAAATTTTACACATATATACTCTGTGTGTGTGTGTGTGCGATGCGTGCGATATATATATATATATATATATATATATATATATATATATATATATATATATACACACATATATATATATATATATATTACACACACACACACACACCATGTTTCTCATATAATAAGGCTGGGTCTTTTTTTTTTTGAGCCCCAGCAAAACGGCTAGGCCGTCTTTTCAGGGGTGACTTAATTCCCCGCATCTTGGGCGGGCGGGCACAGCGATAGCTTGGATGTTGACCTCGGCGTTGGTGGGGCACTTTGTATCGGGGTCAACGCAGGCAGCACCATATCCGGGTGTGCAACAAAAGTACTTCCTAACGGAAAGCCCCCCCCCATTCCCCATGTTTTAATATAGGCCTTAATTTGGGGGGAGGGGCTTAATTTCATTTCATGCCTATAAAACATGCTGGGACTTCCTATTGGGGGAGGCTGTATTGTTGGGGAAACAGGGTATATTATATAAAATATCAACATATTTTATAATTATTATAATCATTATCATCATTATTAGTATTTTAAACTTTTATTCATTAAACATGAAATTCAGTCTACTGAACATTTAAAAATGTATCACAAATATTGTTGACTGGTACTGATGGTTGATACAAGTAGCTGCCATTATATTATTATTACTATTAGTAGTAGTAGTATATTTGAAAAAAACCAGGCTCCCCCTTCTCCAGCAACCCCATCATGGGTAGAGCAATGGGGGAACGGAGAGAATGAACGCACCTGGTTCGCCGTGGGCATCGATCTGAAGGACGAGGTCAGCGATCAGCTCCAGGTCCACGATGCATTCGTCGTCCGATTGCTGGGGGTGGGGGTGGGGGTATGAGTGCGGGGGAGTGAAAAAGAAAGACGAGACAGGCAGTTCTTGACTTATGATGAAAATGGAGCCTAACACTTGTCATTAAGCAAGACATATGTAGCCACCCACCTCTATCTTCCTATTTTTACCTCTATCTATCCATCCATCCTTATTTCTATGTATCCTTATCTACTAATCCATTATCCATCCATCCATCTTCTTTCCCCATCTATCTCTATTTTTCCATTATGTACCCATCCCTCCGTATCTGTTTATCTGTCCATCTTTATCTCTCTATCCCGATTTACCAGTTATCTACCCATCTATCCATCCATATCTATTTCTGCCTTTATTTCTATCTCTCTATCCTTATCTACCTACCTACCCATACATGCCTGCAACCATCCAATCTATTTCTGTCTTTCCTTCTCTATCCCTATTTATCTATTATCTACCTATCTATCTATTCATCCATCGATATCTATGTCTTCTCTCTATCCTTATTTATCCATTCTATCCATCCATCCATCGATCTCTATTTATCTGTCTTTATTTCTATCTCTCTATCCCTATTTATCCATTATCTATCAATCCATCAATTTATCTCCGTCTTTATTTCTCTCTTTCCCTATTTATCCATTATTTATCGATCGATCCATCTTTATTTATCTTCCCGTGTTATTTCTTTCTCTCTATCCCTATTTATCTATTATCTGCACTACTATTAATCTTCTCATCATTCCTTATCACCCCCACCACTTGTGACTATAGGACTATAACTTTGTCGCTTGTATCCTTACGATTTATACTGTTTCCTAGTATGATTTGATTGCTTATTGTACCCTATGACTATCATTAAGTGTTGTACCTTATACTTGACGAATGTATCTTTTCTTTTAGGTACACTGAGAGAGCATTTGCACCAAGACAAATTCCTTTTGTGTCCAATCACACTTGGCCAATAAAAGAATTCTAATTCTATCTACCTATCTACCCATCCATCCAATCTATTTTTAATTCTATCTCTCTATCCCTGTCTATTTATCCGTTATCTACCTATCTACCTATTCAACCATCCATCTATCAGTCTTTTATCTCTCTATTCCTATTTATTCATTACCTACTTATCAATGCATCTCTCCAATTTGTCTATTTCTCCCTATCCCTATTTATCCGTTATCTATCAATCTACCCATCCCTCTATCCCTCCAATCTGTTTTATTTCTCTTTCTCTATCCCTATTTATCCATTATCTACCTATCCGTCCGTCCATCTCTATTTATCTCCCTGTCCCGCCTTCATTTCTCTATCCCCACCTGTTTAACCATCCATGTATCCATCCCTCCACCCACATCATTCCTGACCTCTCGGTTTGCCCCTTTTCACCCGAGAGCCAGTGCAACGTCCCCCAACCCTCCCCTCCGCTCATTCCAGCGTCCCACCTTGATCTCGTAGTGACGATGCCGGCCGACCATGGACATAATGTCCTCCAGGTAGTACTCTTTGACTGGGTACATGAACCCTGGTACTTTAACCACGGGACAGTCCCCAAAGTACTGTGAGAAACGCTGGTTGTCTCCCGTGGCGCTCATCAGCACCAGGCGCAACTGCGGGTTCTGCTTCTGAATTCCCTTCAGCAGGATGAGCAGGAAGTCGGTGTTGACGTCCCGCTCGTGGACCTCATCCACAATGACGTGGCTGACCCCTTCTAGCCGGGGGTTGCCCTGCAGTTTCCGCAGCAGGATGCCCACGGTGCAGAAGAGCAAGGCGCCGCCCCGGGCTGGCGGCTTGCTCTCCAGCCGCACCTGGTAGCCGACATTTCGCCGCAGACTGGGGCCCAGCTCTTGGGCCACGCGTTGGGCCACAGAGATGGCGCTAATGCGCCGGGGCTGGGTGATCACCACGTTGCACTGGGCGCCGCGGCCCTCCAGGATGAAGTGTTCCAGCAGCAACTGGGGGATGCGGGTGGTTTTCCCGCAGCCCGTATCACCAGCGATCACCACCGCTGGGTGCTGTTCCACGGCCGAGAGGATGGCTTCCTTGTGGGAGTCCACGGGGAGCGGGTGGCTCTCCTGCCACAGGCTCCCCCGCCGCTTCCAAAGAGCCAGGAGGTTCTGGCTGAGACGGACCTCTTCCGATTCAGAGAGCGGGATGTAGGTTTTGCCTGTGATGGCATCACTGAGGGCGCCACCACTCTCCTTACTTAGGTTCATCATGTCATCCGTCAGCCGGGGCGGCCGGGAGTCCCGGGAGTCGACGGGGTACTGAGAGGAAAGCAAAGGAAGAGGAGTGGAAAGGGGTTCGTGATCCTTTTGCAATAACAGCCAGGCGCCGATGAGCTATAGGCCGGGTAGAGAATGGGGTTGGTTCCATCCTGAATAGAAGTTATTCTCCACTTACGACCATTCGTTTTCGGACTTACGTTGGGCTTGGGGAAAAAATGACTGAAGACTTTTTCACACTTATGACTATCGTTACATCCCCAGTCAGGTGGCTTGTATATGTACATCCACACAAACACACACACATCTATCATCTATCTACCCACCCATATTTATCTGTCTGTCTCTGCCTGTCTATCATTGATTTCTATCTCTATCATTTCTCCATCTCGCTTTCTAATCCATCATATCTATCTATCTATCTATCTATCTATCTATCTATCTATCCATCCATCCATCCATCCATCTGTCGTATATTCCTTTTCTCTCTCATCTCTCTCATCATTTCACCCTCTAATCCATCCATATCTATCTATCATCTATTTTTCTTTCTATCATTTCTCTCCATCTCTCTAATACATCCATATCTCTCTAATCCATATCTATTTCTTTCTGTCTCTATCATCTCTCTCTAATCCATCCATATCTATCTATCTATCTATCTATCTATCTATCTATCTATCTATCTATCTATCCATCTATCATCTATTTTTCTTTCTCTCTCTCTAATCCATTTCTATCTATCATCTATTTCTGCCTCTATCATCTCTCTCTAATCCATCCATATTTATCTATCACAGTGGTTCCCAAACTTTTTCAGTCCACCGCCCCTTTGGTGCTACAAACTCATCCTCAATGCCCCTCCACGCAGGGGTGGGATTCAAATTTCTTAACCTGTTCTGTGGGCGTGGCCAAATTTATGGGTGTGGCTTGGAGGTCATGTGACCGGGTGGTGTGGTTTGCTGGTTGGGCGTGACTTGGTGGTCACGTGACCGGGTGGGCGTGACTTGGTGGTCAAGTGACTGAGTAGGCGTGGCCACATGACTGGAAAACCAAATACAAGCGATCCTTGCTTAATGGCCAGTTGCTTAGCAAGTGTTCTAATTTATGACTGACCTCCCCAGAGCAACTTGACCTCTTTTTGGAGTTTTGACAGCCATGCACACATACACACACACTCTTCCAACAAGGTAGTCACCCGGCAGCGTCGCTCGTGACGAGTCTCCCAGAGTCCCAGGGACCCGGCGCCATTGTCCGTTCATGCCTGGTCCCGCGATGCCCGGAAAAGCGGGCAGGTAAGGCTTCCGGGTCCAACAAAGGGTCTCGGGTCTCTCTTTTGGGGAAAGGGCTGGGAACTTCAAGCGAGGCTGCGTCCTTGCCCACCGCAGGAGCTGCGAGAGAAGTGAGCTGCAGGAAAGGTGAACCAGCCCACCCGTCGCTATTCGGCTCCCCGCCAGCCCACTTCTCGTCAGCTGCTGGGGCTCGTGGGTCGTAGCTGCTGAGGGGGAGTGCAGGAGGCAACCAGGAAGGACGAGGCTTACACTGTCTGCATCGCCCCTCCGAGCGTTTTAGCAGAGTGTGGGCCACCGCTATGCAAGCTCCCTGGGTGGAAGATCCACTCTTGCGATGCTTGACTTGCATCGTTCTCACAGCGGCGGCCTGCATTCAGCCAAAGCGCGCAGGCTGGTAGGCAGCAGAGGGACGGGGCGGCAGGCAAAGCATCGTGCTCCCTGGTCGCCTGCCCCCACCTGCCCTAGCAGGCAAGGCCCAGCAGCTGCGGAGAATCCAGGCGGGGCCCAAGCAGCAACGGGTCAGCCCTGGTTCACCGTCCTCTTGGCTACCAGCAAGCAAGGCAAGTGGGCGTGGGAAGCTGAATTGCGTCCTGCGAGGGGCCCATCTCCAGCACTCCTCTGCCACTCCCTTGCCTCTTAGCGCCCCCTAAGTCATCCCATGGGGCGGTATGGCCCACTTTGGGGACCACTCATCTATCATCTATTTATCTACGTTACGTATCTATCTCTATTTATTTCTATTTTTCTCTCTCTAATCCATCCATCTCTCTCCATCCATATCTATTTCTATTTTATTCTCTTTCTATCTCTATCTTTCTATCATCTCTCTCTCCATCCACATCCATCCATTTGGACATACAATTCATTTAGGGACTCTTCCAAGTTACAACGGCACTGAAAACAGTGACTGAGGACCTTTTTTCCCATTTATGATCGTTGCGGCATCCTCAGGGTCACGTGAACAAAATTCAGACCTTGGCAGGCATGATATTCCCCTCTGGAAAAAAAATCGGGGCCGGCCAAAAGAGACCCCCCTGCCACGCACCAAGAAATCGCATACACAACACCAACGCTACACGCCCTCCCTTTCCAGCCGGTTAGGTGTGGATCAGCTCCGGAGCTGGGCAGCCATTTCTCTGGTGGTGGGGCCAAGGTCACCGCCCGGGGAGCGCCCGCTGCTTTCCCTCGCCAGGGCCGGGCAGTGGCATGTTGCACGGAGGCTGTTCTGTGGCTGCCCAGCTCCCTTTTCTTGCCGCTCAGTGGCCTCCGCTCACACCGCCCGGGCTCCGCTCAGGTATCCAGCTGGGGCTGTCAGGAGTTGCTACCGCTGGCGCGGCTCCACACGGCTCCAGTCCCGCGTTGCCTCGGGAAGGGAAAGGCAAAACCGGGAGCCACTGCTGCCATTGCAAAGCGCTGCCGTGGCTCTTCCTTTCTGCCTTTCCCTTCCCGAGGCAGCGTGGGACTGGAGCCACACGGGGCCGCGCCAGCGGTAGCAACTCCTGACTCGGGGCCTCTGAGGGGAGGGGAAGGAGAAGAAGAGGGGGAAAGGGGGGGGGATTCCCCCAAAAATCAGAATTCCGTTTTAATCGGAAGAATATCATGTCTGCCTGGGCAACCGACTCGTATTTATGACAGTCGCAGCATCCCGGGCTCGTGTGATCCCCTTTGGTGACCTTCTTCTGCCAATGGGGAAGTCAGATTGACTTAATGACCATGTGACTAACATCACAACTGCACCAGTTCCCTTAGGAGCAGAGGTAAACTTTCGTAAAAAGGGACAACACTCACTTTGCAAAGGTAACCCTTGGCAGAAATGTCAGGTGCCTATGCGGTTGCCAAACGACTATCTGTATTGTCTGCTTCCTGTCGGCTCGGACACTCCACTCTCAGCCCAAACTTACGTGGTTCAAGTAGTTCTCGATCTTGCGCAGCGTCGCTTCAGGGACTTTGATGTGGCAGGGCTTCCTCTGGTTCTCCCCCAGCTCCCGTAGGGATGTCATGTTGTACATGGCGTGGCTCAGAGGGTTGTTATTCTTGTCGACTAAACCAAGACTCTGGAGGGAGGGAGGGAAGGAGGGACACGTGAGGACGCTGGAGGGCTGGAATATGGGAGTACCCAGAAATCAAGGGGGAGAGGGTAATGTACGGTAATTCTATAAAGTTATCTATTATTCCATAATTCTGTAATGTCCTGTAATTTCTGTAATATGCTGTAAATTAGAAATATCCTATAAAATTCCAGTAGTATTCTGTATTTCTGCAATATTCAGTAATGTTCTATGATATTCTATAATATTTGGTAATTTGTTAATATTCATTAATATTATATAATATTTGGTAGTTTCTTTAATACTCATTAATATTTGGTAATTCTGCAAAATTCTTCAATTCTGTAACATTCCATAATGTATAATTTTGTAATATTTGGTAATTCATTAATATTCTAAAATTTGTTAATATCTAATAATTTGGCAATTCTGTAACAGCCTATAATATTTTGTAATTCTGCAATACTATGTAACAAAATCTTCTATAATATTCTGTAATTCTGTCACATTTAGTAATTTGGTAATATTCTGAAGTTCTGGAATATTCTGTAATTTGTAAAATTCTTACTTTGGTAATATTCTGTAGTTGTGTAATACTTTATGATAGTCTGCAATTCCATAATACTCTGTAATTCTGCAATATTTGGTAATATTCTATAATATGCAATTCTGTAATATTTGGTAATTCTTTAATTTGGTAATTCTGTGCAATTCTGCAGCATTGTGCAATTATGTAATGCGCTATAATATCCTGCAAAATTCTGCAATCTTCTGCAATTTGGTAATATTCTGCAATATTTTGTAATTCTGTAAAATTATGGACTTTGGTAATGTTCTGTAGCCGTGTAATGTCCTGTAATGTTCTGCAATTCTGTAATATTCTGCAATTCTCCAATATTTCGTAATATTCTATAATGTTCTGTAATACTCGGTAAGTCATTCATATTTGTTAATATTTGGTAATTCTGTAATAGTCTGTAATTGGGTAATTTTCTGTAATCCTGCAATATTCTGTTGTAATATTCTATGATATTTGTTAATATTCTGCAATTTTTTGTAATTGTTTGTAATTTGGTAACATGTTGTAATTCTGCAACATTCTGCAATTCTACGATATTCTATTATATTCTGTAACTCTATAATATTCTGTAATTCTGCAACATTCGGTAACTGCAACATTCTATATTGCATTTCCCCGAAAATAAGACTGTCTTATATTTTTTGCCACCAAAAAAGGCACAAGGTCTTATTTTCGGTGGGGAGGGAGACACGCCCTCCCCTGACTACCCTCCCTTGTGTGCACTGGGCACAAGTGGGAAGTCCTTTTTCTGGGGCCGGCAAGGCTTCCCTGAAGGCCTCTGCCGCCGATAAGGGAGCTCTGGATCGATCCTGATCTTTGCTGTCAGCTCCAGAGGCCTTCAGGAAAGCCTTGCTGGCTGCAGAAGAAATGGGCCGGCCAGGCGGGTGTCGGGGTGTGCGAGGCCTGGCTACAACTGCCCAAAGGTAAGGAGTAGGGCAGCTCCACCTACCCCCACCCTAGCTTAATTCTTACCTGTGCACTCTGGAGTGGGTGGGATCTTAATTAGGGCTTATTGTTTGAGGGATAGGTCTTATATTGGGTGCATGTGTAAAAACCAAGCTAGGACTTACTTCCAGGGTAGGTCATATTTGGGGGTGGGGAAGGGTGGTATTCTGTAAATCTGTACCATTTGGTAATTCTGCCGTATTCTATAGTATGTTCTCCACCTGGCCTGTGGGTGACTCACCTTGAGTTTCTGGCATGCCAGGGCGGCAGCCTTGTTCTCTGCTTCTACTTTGCGACGTCCCTTGGCGGCGAAGGTCATCGGGCAGGGCCAGCGTAACGTCAGTTTGCAGATCTTGGTTTTGGTGCCGACGGTGCGGAACTGCATGTATTCCTATGAAGATGACAAGGCGGGACTGTAGCCTCCGGTTGGTCCAAAATCCATGCGACGGCCGATGCCCGTGCGGACGCAACACACACACACACACACAAACCCCGTTTGGGTTAGCAACTCACCTTGACGGTGGAAGAGGACGTGGCGATCTGGATGACCTGGGCGAGGAGGTTTTTCGGCAGGGGAAACTGAGTCAGGGCACGCAGGGCAGTGTTGTCATCGGTCATTTCCACCGAGAGGGCATCCCTGCGTGGGGAAAGAAAACGTGGTGTGTGCGTGCGTGTGTGTGTGTGTGTGTTTGGTTTGTGCCCCACGCGTGCTGTTTGCTGCCGTCACCTGTTTTATTATAGCAGGAGCATGCAGGAAGCCCTTGACTTACGACCGTTCATACAGCGACCATCTAGGAACTGGGAAAAAGGACTTTGGACTGGATTTTCGCTCTGAGCCGTGAAGAGCTGGAGCTCAGCGGTGGTCATTAAGGTGAGGACTAGCTTCAGTTCAACTGGGTTGGGGGGCTTGACATGAGAAGTAGTCCTCGCTTGAACGACCAATGATTTCAGGGCTGTTCCAAGTTAGAACAGGACCCCGGTCCTCAATGTACGATTACAATTCAGCTCCAAATTTCTGTTACTAAGCGAAATGTCTGTTGAGTGACTTCTGCCCATTTTACAACCTTTCACGCTGCCGTTAAGTGAATCACTGCAGTTAGGTGAGGAACACGGTCGTTAAGCGAATCTGGATTCCCCATTGAGTTGACTGGCCAGAAGGTGGCAAAAGGAATTGATGGGGACCCGAGGACACTGCACCCGTCGTAACTATGAGTCAGTTGCCAAGGGTGTGAATTTTAATCATGTGATCATAGGGATGGCTGCAACGGTCGTAGGTCTGTGAAAAATGGTCTGGTCACTTTTCTCAGGGCCAGTGAATGATCACTAAATGAATAGTTGTAAGTCAAGGACTGTATTAAAATCCTCACGTCCTACAACAAGACGTTAGTAGTTATTCAGAGTTGAGCTCATTTTCACTGAAATGTGACAGGATCATTTTTCACACTGGAAAAAGTAATGTCTATTTTTCACATTGGAAAATGTGATTTATCACCATTGCACTAAAAAATGAGATGACTTACGTTTCTGACTGAAAAAAGTGACTGATCACCATTTTTCATTCTGAAAAAAGTAACGACCATTTTTCTTCGGAAAGTGACCCTCATCGTTATTCACACTAAGAAAGTGACTTATCACAATTTTTCACACTGAAGAGACTTATTACCATTATTCACACTGAAAAAACCGACTAACCATTTTTCACCTGGAAAAAAGTGATTTATTACCATTTTTCACACTGAAAAGTAACTTATCACGGTTTTTCACATTGGAAAAAGCAACTAACCACCATTTCTCACCCTGAAAAAAAAGCGGTATGATCATTTTTTCCACACGTAGGGCCGTGGCACCATTCCCGTGGGTTCACATGATCGAAAGCCTAGCACCTTGGCGCAGACTGGTATTTATGACGGTTTGAGCAACGTCCCAGGGAAAGGGCAATCTCCGCTGTTGCGACCATCCGACAAGTGAAGTCGATGGGAGGAAGCCCGAATCGCTCAACACAACTGCACAACCCGCTTAACAACTGCAGGGATTCACTGAACGACCAAAGC
Organism: Pseudonaja textilis; assembly: GCF_049901715.1. Classification (NCBI taxonomy): domain Eukaryota; kingdom Metazoa; phylum Chordata; class Lepidosauria; order Squamata; family Elapidae; genus Pseudonaja; species Pseudonaja textilis. The sequence goes on from NC_142008.1 coordinate 429,011, forward strand.
AAGGAGAGACGTAAAAGGCAGCCTAATTCACCCGTCCTGTTTGGTCATAAGACGAGGACAGGCTGTATGTCGGCAGGTTGAGGCCCGGAGGCCAACAAGACTGTGCCCACACACCTAACCATACACAAGGATTTTTCTCACGTGCCCCCCAAAACAAAACCCACAACTTGTTCCTTCTCTTAACTCCCTTTCTGGTTCTTCCTCCAACCCACGAACGCAGGATCGACCTGCCCTCGTCGAGGGACCCACATTTGAGTGAGGCTGATCCAGTCCCTTCCCAATCAAGTCCGTCGAGCTCTCCAAGGAGGGTAAGGCCTGCTCAGGTTGCATCACAATCGCCCAGCAGAAGCTGCCGGGTGTTCTAGAACGTTCCCAATTGGGGGAGGGGGAATTTAAGCCACCTCGCAGGGAGGTCGTCCGGCTTCTAGGGATCAAAGGAGTGGTATACAGGGTAAGCGGAGTCGACTGCAACTCCGAAAATCCCCCAGTTTGTAAGCTTTCAGAGGGGTGGGCTTTGACTCCCAGAATCCCCTAGCCGGCATGCTTTAAGAAGGGAGGACAAACTCCCAGAATCCCCCAGCCAGGATGCTTTAAGAGGGGAGAACTCCAACTCCCAGAATCCCCCAGCCAGAAGGCTTTAAAAAGGGAGGACGAACTCCCAGAATCCCCTAGCCAGGATGCTTTAAGAGGGGAGAACTCCAACTCCCAGAATCCCCCAGCCGGCATGCTTTAGATAGGGCCCTGGGTTCAAATCAGTTGAGATCCTTCTGGGATCTAGAGCCGATCTTCTGGTATGTCAGCAGTTCAGACACCACTTGGGTGTCATCGCCAAATCTGACCTATCCTTTTGTCTTAGATTTTTTATTCCCCTAGTCTAAATCATGGACAAAGTTTCAGTTAGTCCTCGACTAACGGCACCTAAATTTTTCTTGCTAATTGAGACATTTGTTAAAGGAGGTTTTTTTTTACAACTTTTCCTACCGCTCTGGTTACATGAATTTCTGCCATTATTTAAGTTAGTAAAGCAGGTGTTAGTTTTTGCCCTGTTTTACAACGTATTTTGTAGCCATTAAGTGAATTCCTGAAACGGTGAAGGTCGTAACCCGGTTGTAAAGTGAACCTGGCTTCCCTATTGCTTGTCAGAAAGTTGCAAAGGGGGAATTGCCTGATTTCGGGATGCAGCAACCGGCGTAAATCCAAACCAGTGGCCTGACACCTGAATTTTGATTGCATCATCAGTATGGATGCTAACTGGTGTCGTGACTGTGAAAAACGGCCCTCGTTTCTCAGGACTGCGGTGACTTTGAAGGGTCACTAAATGAATCGTTGTAAGCTGAGGACTAGCTGTAGAACAGAGAATCACATTTGGTTTTTTTCCCCTTAACTCAATGGATGACCTGAGTTTTCTTGCTGCTGAATTTCATTTTTTAGATAAGGGCTCAGGGTTCAAATCCAAGATGATTCCCGGACTCGACCAGCGTCGTCATCCTTTGAGGGCGCGGCGTACATTCGCCGTATGAGAAAAACGGATGACGCTGTATGAGCAAAGACTCCAGAAGAGCGAAGACGCCGGACGAGCGAAGACGCGGGCCTCCCCTCCCCACCAGGCTGAAGCTTCAAAAATCTCTACACTGGGAAAGGTTCTAGCTTCCAATTGGTGCACGAGAACCTCTTACTGGGATGATGCATTTCGCGGCAACCCCAACGGGGTCGACAGCAGCCTGTTGTTTTGTGACAGGCGCTGCCAGAGGATCCAACCCTGAACACTAATCCTGAAGTCGCACCCAACAAGTAGCACGGATGAGAAAAGAGAAAAAAACTCCCACCGAACGGGCAGGCGGTATCGCTGTCATACCTGAGCTCTCTGGGTGGCGTCTGAGCGCCTGGCCGCGTCACGGAGAGACCGTTGTGGAGGTCGAGGGCATCTTCTTCCAGCTCCCCTCCTCCAGCTCCCCCTCCTCCAGCTCCCCCTCCTCCAGCTCTTCATTTCGGAGGGGTTTGGGGAGGGGGCTGTGCTCCAGGGGCTGGACAGGCTCTTCGGGCTCCATCCGTCGCCAGCAGGTCGAGAGATCGGCCAGGGAAGGGCCGGATTTGGACCGCCAGTGGCTTTCAGCAAACCACTTCTTCTCAGCGCAGCCCAGCTGCTCAGCCAGGATCCGGTACTTGGCGGCGTCAAAGAGCTCATTTCGGGGTCCCAGTAAGCCCCAACCCTGGGGTGGGGAAAGAAAAGAAAAAGAAAGAAAAGAAAAGAAAAGAAAGAGAGACAGAGAGAGAGAGAGAAAAAAAATGGGGGGGAGTAAGAAGCAAGGAAAGAAGGAAGCAAAGGAGAAAGAAAGAAAGAAAGAAAGAAAGAAAGAAAGAAAGAAAGAAAGAAAGAAAGAAAGAAAGAAAGAAAGAAAGAAAAAGAAAGGGAGCACCAAGGAAAGAGAGAGAAAGAAAGAAGGAAGGAAGGAAGGAAGAGGGGAGCAGGAAGGAAGGAAAAAGAAAGGCGGGAGTAAAAAGGGACGAAGGAAGAAATTAGTTTGGACAGCACAACGGAGGACAAGCTTGGGAGAGATAACATCGTCAATCAGAAAGGGGGAAGGATTGCGAGGAGGAGGAGGAGGAAGAGGACGACTATGGGGTTTCTTGGAAGTTTCCTTAACAAACTACGCAGTCTCCTCCCGCTTCTCCTAACAGAGGTGGTGTCCCCTAGCAGTCGGGTCACGAGACCTCTGCGAGGAAATGGGGCTACCCAATGGTGGCCCTTTCAGTTGCTAGCCGTCCCCCGTGGCTTTCGAGTCCCGCTAAAAGGAAAAACCTTGACCCGCCCCAAAAGGGGTGGGGCCTGTGAAACCCGCCGCAACTGGGAATTCTCACCTTGAAGAGCTGGCAAGCGGCGGCAGCCGCTTGTCTTTCGGCATCAATCTTCTTGGTCCCGTAGCCTTCCACTTCCACATTCTTGGGCCACTTGATGAGGAGCGTGACTTTCTGCAAGGGGGGGGGGAAGCAAGAGGAAGGTTTGAACCGTTGGTCCTCCGCTTACGACCGGGACGGAAGCTCCCCGTTGTGGTAGTTAAGTTGTCACAGAAAGTGGTTTGGCTCAAGAACAATGCTTTAATTAGGGCCATTACAATCGTACGCTGAGGACTGCCCTGAAACGAGGCCAGGAAAGTGAAGCTGGCTTTTATCCCTGGGGATTTGGTTCATCGGGAGGTCGCAAAACGGGGATTGCGGGACGCTACGACAGTTGTAAAGTCGAGTCAGACACTAAACGTCAGAATTTCGATACCACCACTTTCAGGAACACCGAAGTTTTAAAAAACAACCCACAGTTGGTATTTCCCCCCCATTATCTTTGGTTAAGCGAGCTGTCGTAAGTCGAAGACCACCTCTATTCTTGGGTTTAGCACGTAGGAAACTGAGCCAGGGTTTTTGGATCCTGGTTCAATTTTCTTCTTTTAAAAGAAAAAAAGAAACAATTTGAATTTTTCTTTAACAAAAATTACCTTTTTTCGTGGCCCATTGGAATGGATGTAGATTAATTTGTCTCTGGCATGGGAGATCCCGAGGGCGCGTCCAATGACGCTGTTGAGAAGGTTTTTCGGCTGCGGGAATTCCTTCAGCAAATCTCTGGTTTCTGCCGTAAAAAGAGGACACAAGAGGGGTTGTGACTTCTACCCGACAACCCTGTTGAACAGGAACACAACTGCATCGTATTTTCTCGGGATGCCACCGCGATCTTCCAGCGGTCAGGAAGTTGAAACAGGCTGCTGAAGACTCAGGATGTCCTAGGTCAGGGGTCAGCAACCTTAAACACTCAAGAGTCACCAAAGTCCTAACCGGAAGCCCCCATTCAATTCTGGAGCCAATCGGAAGTCCGGTTCCCTACCATACAGTCTCCTCCTAGCATGGCGTCCTTTTTCGTCTACCTCTCCTAACTGAACGCCCTATCAATTGTGGAGCCAACCAGCAACAGAGAGCCGCAGCAGAGGGAGGAAAGAGCCACATGCGGCCCTAGAGCTGCGGGTTGCCTACCCATCTTAGGTTAAGCAAAGGTGAACTAACTTGAGGGGCACTGGGTGGTCTCAAAGGTTGCAGGGGGGAAGCTTAACTTGCGGACATTTTGTGACCCAATTAGGGAACATCATCAGGGCTAGTGGGAGGGTGTTTGTGAAGAGGAAGGGGTCCTTAGTGATCTCTGAGCTGGGGAGCTTTCTTTTTTTTTTTTTGGTAAATTTTGAGTTTTCACAAAGAGAAAAAAAATACAAATAAAACATCTTTTTTTAAAAGTAGCATAATCCCGGGTTACATTTCTTCGTACAGACACAAATTCAGGTTCATGCTCATTTTTATATTCTATTCCATATCTTATTACTATTTTACATTTTCTGCATAGCTTCTCCCCTCTTTTAATTTTCTCAATTTTAATTATCTCTTCTCAATTCAAATCATTGTATTTATATTTTTTGCCTGTCCTGTTTCAATTATCTATTATCTCTTCTCATTAAACAAAATTTCTCCTGTAGTTACTGATTGGAGTATGACGCCTTTATATATTTTCCCTAAAGTTGTAACATTCAATATAATACATAACTTCCATTCGGATTCTGCTTGATACTTTCTTAAAATACACACTGTATTCTTAAAAAAAGGAAAAAAACTATAAATGTATATAATTTAAACAACATTCCATTCCAAGTCAATTCTATAATTAATATTCCCTTCCTACTTCAATTTTCTCATTTATTTTATTTCACTTATTTTATTCACAAACATTTCACTAAATTACACTATTTTATCTCTCATTTTAATCATACATTGTTTCCAATTTTCTAAAGTTATTTCTATTACTAATATAACAATACAATGTTATGTACCTTTACAGAATCCCTTTTTCGGTTAGATTTTCACCCATTATCTCTAAATAGGTCCTGTTTCTCTATATCTTGCTCCGGTCCTTTGTAACTTCTTTTCCTTTCCTTCTTCCCATTCTTCTTCTCTCTCCCCTTTTTACCCCATCTCTCTACCTCTATTTCTCTCCTCTGTATTCCCCTTTTCTGTTGCTTTCCAGTATTATACTTATTTTTTTGAATTATTTTTCTTTTCTTTGGTTGTTTTTTAAGTCTTAAATTCTCCATTCTCTTCCCCCCCCACTTTCCTTTTTCTTCCCCACATAAAATTGCTTGTTCATTAAAGATGGCTTCTTCTTTGTCCCCTTGTTTTGCAGTCGTCTCTTGTTGTTTCTCATTCTAAGAATTGAAAAACGAAGCCAAAAGAACCCTTCCCTTCTTGTGCATCTTCTTTATACTTTTTAAGTTCCATTTTCAATTCATCCAGAAGTGGTGCCATTGTATAAATTTTAAACAACCACCCAATTGATTTTAGTCATTCAAATATAATAACCAAGAATCCAAAGATCACCAAATAATCCAAATACACGCAAGCTGTTTCTTTTTTGCTCTTTTTTTTCACTTTCTCTTGCTGGGGTTACTATTTAGTTGCAAAGTTTCAGTTAAAATGTATCTTTAAGAAGTCTTGTTGAAGTTTTACTTTAGATTCTTTTTAATTCCAGGCAGTCTCCTCCCTCTTCCAGATTCTGCCCTTATTCTTTTTCTCTCCCTTCCTGCTTATGAAAAAGAAAGTTTTTAATGTCCAGAAATCTTTATTATCCCTTTGGCATTTTGTTTTATTTTCAGCTTAATTGCCTATTGATGTCAAAGCGGATTTTTCCGATTTCTTATTTCTCTTAATTGTCAGTATAGGGAAGGAGAGAGAAGAAAAAAAAAAGGCAAACCTTTCACTTTCCTTCGCTGCTTCCGACTCTTCTTTGGGAGCGATGTTATTTTTTGTAAGTTTAAATTCCAGGCTACCTTGGTTGTTGCTTTTACAATTTAACCCGGTCAGCCAAAACTTTCACTTCTTATGTTCCTTCTGCACATTCTTTTCTGGTGAGTTCTTTGTGGTGGCCATTTCTGACCACTGATGCAAACGCCTTCGGGAAAGGGAGTAATGGCCAGCTGAGGAGGAGAGATGCGGCTCCCCTCGACCCTGCTGGTGGTCTCCCCCCTCTTCACCACCTCTACGGGGTGGCTTAGCCCTGAAACCAATCGGCTCGGGGCGCTCCAGCGGCGAGCCCAGACAGAAACCGTGCACGATCGCGGATTTCTGTCTGTCGCCGAAGCCCTTCAAACCGGAAGTCCTGAGCTGAGGAGCTTTCTTGTAGATGTCTCATGACCCAACTAGGGAACATCATCAGGGAGGGAGGGAAGGAAGGAAGGGAGGGAGGGGACTGGGGGCTCCTTGGGGGCTCTCTGAGCTTGGTAGTTTCCTTGCAGACATCTCATGACCCAACTAGGTAAGATCATAAGTGCTGGGAGAAGGAAAGATGGAAGGAAGGAGAGGATAGGAGAGCTGTGGCATCCTGGGTGCTCTGAGCTGGGTGGTTTTCCTGCAGATGTTTCATGACCCAACTAGGGAATGTCATCAGGGAAGGAAGGGAGGGAGGGAGGGAGGGAGGGAGGGAGGGATGGAGGAAGGAAGGAAGGAAGGAAGGCAGGCAGGAAGGCAAGCAGGCAGGCAGGCAGGCTCTTTGGGGCTCTCTGAGCTTGGTAGTTTCCTTGCAGACGTCTCATAACCCAACTAGGTAAGATCATCAGTGGTGGGAGAAAGAAGGAAGGAGAGGAGAGCTGTGGGGTGTTGGGTTCTCTCTGAGTTGGGTGGTTTTCTTGCAGACATCTCATGACCCAATTAGAGAATATTATCAGTGTTAGGAGGGCCCTCCTAGGATTTGACAGTGGTGGGATTCATTTTTTTTTTAAATACCATTCTATGGGCATGGCTTGGTGGGTATGGCAGGGGAAGGATACTGTAAAATCTCCAGTCAGGGGGGGGTCTTGGCCGGTTCTCCAAACTACTCACAATGTCCCGCTACTGGTTCTCCAGAACTGGTCAGAACCTGCTGAATACCCACGTCTGGAGTTTGAAGGTCACAGTCTGGTAAGCCCCCCACCTACCCCAGTCTGGGGCCGAGGTTCCAGAAGGTGAAGGGCCAAAGGGCACCCGAAGTCCCCGCCATTCCCGGCTGGCCGATGAGCCCCCACACATCCAAAATGTGGGTCTAAATCCCCCCGCCCCGATCTCAGCCAAAAGGGGTGGCTTGGGACCCCTCCTCCCATTGACCCCGCAGGGCAGCCTAGGGCACGATTCCCCCCCACATCCTGACCCACAAAGTGGGGGCTCCATTCCCCCTGATCATGGCCCCAAAAGGATGGGCATCCCCTTTTTACTCCAGGATGTGATCCTGCCCCATAGAGACCCCCTCCCACTTACCCTATAGAGTCTGGGGTACAGTGCCCCCCCATGACCCTGTCTCAAACGGGAGGGGGGGAAACAGAACCCCGTTTACTCCGGGACAGACCCCCCCCACTCCTGCCCTCAAGAGGGCTGAATCCCCCCATTCCTGCCTCCAAAGGGGGTCTCAATACCGCCCCCATTCCCACCCCCAAAGGAGGCTGAACCCCCCCATTCCCACCCCGAAAGGGGGGCTCAATAACCTCCATTCCTTCCCTTCTATCCCCTCCCAATCCTGACCCCCCCGCCTTATTTATCCTTCCTCCCCCCTCCCGTCCTTCCCCATTTACCCCGGGGCAGCTTGGGTGGCGCGACCCGCAGCAGCGCGCCTTCCTCGCCCTCCCGGCCCATCTCTCCGTCACGGCCGACTTCCTCCGCTTCCTCCGGTCCGGCGACGCGGGTGTAGCAGCGAGACCGCCAAGGCCCCACCAAGCCGGGGGTTCCCGTGAAGCTTCCCCCACGAAAGAGACCCCGCAAAAGCCGGCAAGGGACCGCCATGCGGAATTAGGGAGAGCCGGGGAAACTGCGAGATGGAAAGGCCAGAGCGTCCGCGAGAAGTGGGGGGAAAGGGAGAGACGAGTCGCGAGCGCCCCTCGCGGCGCGAGGTCGAATGCGGAACGAGGGGAGGAAGGCGAGAGACCGAGGCCAGAGCGTCTGCGAGGAAAAGGAGCGGCTCCGCGAGGGGGAGCGCGGAAAAGAGCGTCCGCGGCGGCGACGAGAGGGAAACGCCCCCGCGTGGCGGCAGGCGAACAGCGGAAAGGCAGAGGGAAGAGAGAAGCGAAGCTAGAGCGTCCGCAGCGGCGAGGAAAGGGAGCGACCCCTCGCGGCGCCAGGCCGAGGGCGGGAAGACAGAGGAAAGAGAGCGAGGCCAGAGCTTCCGCGCCAGGCGGAAGAGATGATAGAACAGGCGTTTCGCTGCAAGAGCCGCAGTACCTGCCGCCACTGCGCAGGCGCAGAAACGAAGCTACGAGATTTCCTCCCCCCCGACTCCTCCCTCCTCCTCCCTCCAGAAACTGATGATATTCCCTAGTTGGGTCATGAGACGTCTGCAAGAAAACCACCCAGAGCACCAATTCTCTAGGGTCTCCAGGTCAAGCAGGGGGTTAGATTAGAAGACCTCTGAGGTCCCTTCCAACTCTTGTTATTCCATGATTCTGTAACAATGTTCTGCTTGAGCAGAGGGTTGGACTAGATGACCTCCAAGATCCTTTCCAACTCTTATTCCATGATTCTGTTAGGGTCTTCTGCTTGAGCAGAGGGTTGGACTAGATGACCGCTGTGGCCCTTCCAATACTTGTTATTCTGCAATTCTGTAAGCGTCTCCTGCTTGAATAGGGGGTTGGACTAGAAGACCTCCAAGGTCCTTTCCAACACTGTTATCCTGTAAGCATCTCTTGCTCGAGCAGAGGGTTGGACTAGATGACCTCTGGGGTCCCTTCCAACTCTGTTATTCTGCAAGAGTCTCCTGATTGAGCAGGGGGCTTGATAAGATGACCTCTGAAGTCCATGTCTATTATTCCATGATTCAGTAAAGGCCTCCTGCTTGAGCAGGGGGTTGGGCTAGATGACCTTCAAGGTCCTTTCCAGCTCTGTCATTCCATGACTCTATAAGGGTCTCCCGCCTGAGCAGGGGGTTGGACTAGAGGACCTCCGAGGTCCCTTCTGTTATTTGAAGGTTCTGTTGAGCCCAAGGCTTTTTCCCCGGCTCGACTGACCTCTTACCTCTTCTACATGAATTCAGGGAGAACATCTCTGAGCAGACAGAAATGATTCCGTTCCTGTGGGAGGGAAGAAAAGAGAAAATTTCACAATCAAATCAGTCAAAAAGCAAAACACCCCTCACGCATCATCACAAAATCTCCCCAACCGTAAAGCCTACAAACTTAACATTTGGCCCGGATGTTCCTCTTGGCATCTAGGGGCTCACGAAGAAAGGATTTTTCGAAAGGACCCTCGGATCATTAGTATTTCATTAGTATTTCTTCTACAGCAATTAACACGCTCTGATGCTAAGGAGTTCTGCTCCCCCTCCCCACCTGAAAAGAAATCCGCTCCCAATGCAAAACACAAGCAGAGGAGTTTCAGTTTCAGTTTCACAACACCAAACAGCTTTAGTACAGAGCAGTTGAGCTAAGCCATGCCCAGGCTCCTTGCTGTCTCCTCCTTGCTCACCCATCAAAACAGTTTCAGTTTCCAAACAGCCCTCAACTTTCTTACACACTGATAGCAAAGCACAGGTATTGAGCTAGTAATAAAATAAAACGCCTTCAGGAAAGCAAGAGAATTGTGTCTGCATTCTCCAGGAAAGATTTGAAAATCAAGAAACAGTGTGAGAGAAGAGACAAGTCTCAGTGTATCCGCGGCAGGCAATCCTTGATTTACGACAATTTGTTTAGTGACCGTTCAAAGTGACAACATCCCAGCACCAAAGGAGGGGGTACAGAAAGCCCTCGATTTACGACCGTCAGCTTATTGGCAGGGACAAAAGTGACTTAGGCCCATTGTTCACATGTAACGCCCATCGCCCGGGTCCAAGTTCTGACTGACTTGTGTTTACGACGGGTGTAGGGTCTAGGGTCAGGAGATTTGTGACCTTCCGACAAACATCATCCACCAATTTCGCTTAACGACCATGGGGGATGAACTTCCCCACCGGAATGATTCGCTTAAAGAACAGGGGGGGCCCCGCTGGGTCATAAAACGGAGGCCAAACCCGCTTATAAACGATCTTGCTTAGCAGCAGAAAGGATGGTCGTACACCCGGGATAACCCATCGTCTTTTATGAACGGTGATTTGTACAGGAAGTCCTTCAACAACGATTGTAATGGAGCCAGTCCATTGCCGTCATTAAATCGTCACGTATCCTGTCTTCTGCAGGATAAACCAGGGGTCGGCAACCTTAATCACTCACAAAGAGCCACAAAAGTCCTTACCGGAAACTCCCCTCTCCCGGTTCAATTCTGGAGCTGACCGGAAGTCCAGTTCCCCCACCATTGAGTCTCCTCCTAGCACGGCGTCCTTTTTCCTCTACCTGTCTTAACTGAATGCCCTATCAATTGTGGAGCCGACCGGCGATAAGGAGCCGCAGCAGAGGGATGAAAGAACCACATGTGGCTCTAGAGCCACAGGTTGCTGACTCTGGGGATAAACAATCCAAGGAATGAAAGAACACTCTTGTCAGGGCTCCGGTAGTTACCCCCATTTAAATCATGAGTCCTTAGCCAGATTTTTAAAGCTTAAAGAAGATTTATTAGGTGTAGACATGCCGGTGCTGCCTGGGTGTAGCTGACTCTGAGACATGATTCCTTGTCACCCTTGACCCTGGTTTCCCCCCCTCCACCCGCTGGATGTATCATAATTCATATTCTCCAATGGGACACATCCATAGCCCTGAGTCATCAATCATGCTCTCCAGATAGAATTTTGCATGGCAGAAACTTCAGTCACTTGGTACTATATCTGAAAAACTATTGATGGAATGCACTTTCGGTTTCCAAGCTGCTGCATTGCTCCCCCCTCCCTTTCGGTTGGCAACTAAGATCGTAGAAGTATTGTATGAGTTGACAGAAGGTACTGCTCTAAGACAGCACTCTCTGTACCCCCATCAGTTTTGGGGTGATGGGCGGACAACAAACAGTCAGTCACCTGGAAACCATCTATGAAAACATGTATGGAATGCAGTTTCAGTTTTGGAAGCTGCTGCACTGCTCCCCACTCCCTTTCTGTTGGCAACTCTAAAAGACCAGGGAAATATTTTATGAGTTGACAGCTCTCCAATGAGACCATTAAAAATTAAATGAATAAATGAATGAATGAACAAATATATACATGAGCTATTGACTCCTGCAGGATAAACAATCCAATGAATGAATGAACAAACGAACGGTCTCTAATAAGACCATTAAAATTAAATGAATGAATAAATGAGTAAGCTATTGTTGTCTCCTGCAGGATAAACAATCCAAAGAATGAATGAGCACTCTCCAATGAGACCATTAAAAATTAAATGAATGAATGAATGAACAAATATATATATATATGAGCTATTGTCTCCTGCAGGATATTTGCAATATTGGCAAAAATGTACTCAAAGAGGAAATCAGAGTTCTGGAAATGCAAGCAGGAAGATGGAATGTTCTTTCATATGTGGTGGCAATGCCCCAAAGCCAGAAAATATTGGATGAAAATACAAAAGATGGCTACAGGAGGTAAACAGAGCATCAAAGAGAACTTAAACCCGAAGTATTCCTACTGGGCATAATTAAAAGGAAATTTAGCAAACAAATCCAATCCATCATAAGAATAACTGCAAGGAGAGTTTTTGCGCAAGGTTGGAAATTGGAAAATATACCGTCTGAAGAGATGTTAATACAAAAAATATTAGAATGTGCCGAGATGGACAAACTTACAAATGAGCCTAAAAGGCAAGGAGGAGTCAGAATCCTGTGCGGTATGGGATAGATGGTATAAGTGGATAGAACATAGGAATAAGGATTAATGTATAGAAGAAATAAATGTAAATATATGTAATATCTATGACATAATAAGTTAACAATGTAAAGAGAGATCCAATTAGGCTTGGAAAAGACTATTTTGAAGACTTAAAATTGTGCTGAAGTATATATGGCAAGGTAGAAAGCGAGAATAAAGCTAAAGCTTTTGCAAGATGCTAGAATTAGAGGAGGTTTTGGCCTGCCTAATTGGGAGTTGTACTATCAAGCTTCAAATTTGATGTGGGTCAAGGAATGGATAACATTAAGAAAGATTAGATTGTTGACATTAGAAGGTCATGATTTGCTGTTGGGTTGGCACGCTTTCTTATGGTATAAGGGCACTAAAACACAAGTTTACTTTAGAAGACATTATATACGGGAGTCTTTGTGGTTAAACTGGGAGAAGATCAAAAGACAATGTTATTTGAAAATTCCAGTTTGGTTATCGACTACTGAAGCATTTTCTTATCCTATAATGTATAAGAAGGAACAAACAGTTAGATATGGGGAACTATTGGATGAAAAGAGTGAACTTAAATCAATATAAAATCTAGAGGAACAAGGTATAAAGATGAATTGGTTTTCATATGTGCAAATACACTCAAGGTATGATGAAGATTCTAAAACAGAGGGATTTTATGATAAACAGACTGATCTAGATAAGATTTTGACAGGTACTGATGAAAAGGTGATTAAAAAATTATATGGTTATTTACTGGGAATTAAGCTAGAGGAAGAACAAGTTAAAGAAACTATGATTGCTTGGGGGAAAAATTTTGGATATGCGATTGATTTAGAGAAATGGCAAAAACTATGGTCGCAAAATTATAAAATGACAATGTCAACAGCTTATAAAGAAAATCTGTATAAGATGTTTTACAGGTGGCACTTTCCCCCGACAAGGATAGCAAGAATGTTCAAGAATAAATCTGAAAAATGCTGGAAATGTCATCAGATACCTGGCTCATATTACCATATGTGGTGGACTTGTGAGGATGCTAGAAAATATTGGACTAAAATCCGCATGTGGTTGGAAAAAATGACAAAGAAACACATAGATTTGAAACCGGAGCTTTTTTTATTGGGAATCTTGCCAGATACATATAGTAAAGACTTGAAATATCTGATTGTAAATGTATTAACAGCGGCTAGGATTGTATTTGCTAAAAATTGGAAAAATGAGAAAGTACCATTGCAGAAAGTAATTATCAAGAAAATATTGGAATGTGCTGAGATGAGTAGATTGACATTTGAAATTAGAGAGCAAGAGGATAAACAATTCTATAAAATTTGGGACCTTTTCTATCAATGGTTGGATGATAAAATATAATAATAGAATGTTTAGAATGTTAGGTAACAAGGAATATCTTTGCTTTTTCTTTTTCTTTGTTACTTGACATCATATCTATCAAGTGTTTTTGGGATAGATTCGGTATGATTATATGATTTGTTATAGAATAAACTACCTAAATTATAGTTATCTCATAAAGTATGAATGAATAAAATTATAGTCAAATGATTTTCTAATAGTGATACTAGGATATATAAGTTTGGATTGATAATATGAGTTGTTATGTAATGTAACTGTAATTGAGACTACGAAATGAATGCACAAAACTGATGAACCAACCGACACACTGTTTGTATATATGTATGGAAGAGAGCTGATGTTTTTATGTTTTGTTTGTTTTTAAAAAATCAATAAAATTGTTTTTTTTAAAAAAAAACAATGTAAAGAGAGATGTGTAATTTGGAAAATAAAATAATAATCTTTTTTTAAATGAATAAATGAATGAACACTACATGAGCAATATTGTCTCCTGCGGGATAAATGAATGAACGAACAAACAAACTGTCTCTAATATATTTGTGGTCTTCTGTGGAATAAAAGCCCAATGAATGAATGAATGAATGAATAAATGAATGAATGAATGAATGAATGAATGAACGAACAAACAAATGAATATATGAAGTATTGTCTCCAGCAGGAGATATGCATAAATGAGTTCCGCTCTTCCCGTTTTCAAAACCTTTGTGCCTGGAGGAATAATTCTTCCCCCGTTTCCTCGGTTGTGCACCAAGGGTGTGCTGAAGGATTTCCACCTCAAGCTCCAATCAAATCTTTCCCAGAACAAGAACAGAACCTTGGCTCATCCAGAGCGGCTCAAGGTCCAAGCCAAGGCTGGGCAGATACCAGTTTGCCCCGGTTCAGGCAAACCGATAACGAACAGTAGCTAATTTTACGGCTGGTTCGGTGAATGAATCCGAGGCTTGACACCCCTGGAGAAGGCAACTCACAACCTAGCAACGACTACAACTTTGCAACCTGAGTTGTGGGTGGGTGGGTGGGTGGGGTGTCCCTTGGAAGAACCACAAGCAGGGAATAAGGAGGGGGAAATAATTTCCTGCCGACAATCAAGACAACCTTCTCCATCTGCCCAATGTGGGGCCGTCGGACTTCAACTTCCCAGAATGCTGCAGCCGTTGGAGAGAATTCTGGGAGTTGCGGTCCAGCGCACACAAAAGGCTTAAAAGTTGGCAAGGTTCACCAAACACCCTTCTTTCCTTTGTGCTCGGATCCAACTGTACCATTTAGTGACAGTTCGAAGTTCCGACGGGAAAGGGACTCGGGGCGGTGTCTTACACAGACGCCCACTGCCGCACCCCTGAGGTCCCACACCCAGACACTCAGCAATGGACTCACCTTTATGACGGGCAGTCCTCTTTTCGTGACCTTCTGATGAGCCACGTTCACTTAACGCCCACTTCACTTAACAGCTGCATGATGCATCGAACGAGGAGTGCAGCAAACAGTCTTGCTTAGCGACCGAAATGATGGCCGTCAGCCAACTACCCGTTGTCTTTTATTAACGTGAAGATGTGCTGGAAGTCCTTCGCCAACAACTGTCATGGGGGTGGCCCACTGCCCTCATTAAGTTGTCACACTCGTAAAATCGCCCGGTCACGCGATGGGAGCGTGTAAACCCGGTTGTTCAGTGAACCCGGAGGTCACAAGGGCATGGCAGTTTGGCCGCAAAGCGGAAGCGGGGGCCGTAATTGTGCGTTGTGTGGTTGGAGACTGCTTCACACCAGAAGTTGTAAGGGCTCCACTGCTGGAGGCTTTTAAGAAGAGATTGCAAGGCCGTTTGTCTGAAAAAGGGGGGTAGGGCTTCCTGCCTGACAAGGGGGTTGGACTAGATGACCTCTGAGGTCCCTTCCAACTATGTCATTCTGTAAGTCTCCTGCTCGAGCAGGGGGTTGGACTAGAAGACCTTCAAGACCATTTCAAACCAATGGCTGTCCAGTCTCTTCTTAAAAACCTCCTGCGATGGACCGTTCACGACTTCTAGTGGCAAGCACTTCCACTGGTTCACTGTCCCTACTGGTGGGAAATTTCTCCTTCCTTCCAGGCTGCTTCTCTCCTGGATCAGTTTCCATCCGTGGTTTATTGTCCTGTCTTTTGGTGCTTTGGACAGTAAGTGGGCCGCCCCCTCTCCCCTTCTTTGGGGCAGCCCCTCAAATGCCGGAGTGCTGCTCTCATGTCTTCCCCTCCCGCTCCTTTACGCTAGATTGGCCCTACTCAATTCCTGCAACCGTTTCTTCGTATGTTTTGGTCCCCAGGCCTTCAATCCTCTTCACTGCTCTTCTCTGCACTCCGTCTCAACCTCCTTTTTTATTTATATGTATATCTATCAATCTATATTTATCATTTTCATCTATCATCTACCTTTCTCTCTCTCCTATCTATCTATCACCTATGTATCTCATCTATCTATATCACACAACTCTATTATCTATCACACACACCCCTCTCTCTCTCACCTATTTATCTCATCTATCTCTATTATCTATTTATCTATCTCCATTATCAATCACCTATTTATTATCTATCTACCTCAATCACCTATTTATCTCATCCATCCATCCATCATTTCTGCCTATTATCTATTTATCTACCTACCTACCTACCTCATGATCTCCAAAACCGGAGGCATCATTCAGACTCTAACCAGATTCCTGCAGCAAACGCTTTGCAGGGGGAAAACGAGGCTGGAGTCAGGCAGTGGGAGCCTCGTCCTGCAGCGACAAGAGGCGAGGAAGCCGAAAATCCCAACGATCCCATTATTTGACTCCGGAGAAGTAGAGAACTGCAAACTGTGTTGATTATGGTTGTTACGGTTCGGGAAACCCATACTAAAATCCCCAGCAGATGACAGAAAATATACTTTTAAAATATATTTACACAAACACACAATCATGCATACACACATACCTATAATTTATTCCAGCAGCGTTTTTAGATAAGATATACTGTAGATGAGAGAGATGATACATGGATTAGATAGACTAGACTGACAGATAGATGATAATGGTAGAGATAAAGATAGACAGACAGACAGACATGATAGAGATATATAGATATAAAGAGATAAATGATAGAGATATAGATAGAAATGAGAGAGATATAGATGATAGATATAGATGAGAGGATACATGGATTAGATTAGATGGACAGATAGATATAGAAATAATAAGAGAGAAGATGGATAGATGATAGATATTATATTTAGATATATAGATTAGATATACTTTAGAGAGAGAGAGAGAGATAAAGGATGGATAGAGAGATATGATATATATATACACACATATATCCATATATGATATTGTGTTCATAGATAGATAGACACAGGGGTGGGATTCTACCGGTTCTGTCCGGCTCTGTAGAACTGGTAGCTCTGAAGAGAAGCAGATTCTGTGTCTGCTGCTGTTTTGGCCCACCCGCCTGCCCGGGCTCTTACCTGACCTTTATTTTCTGGTTTTTCAACCTCAGCTGCTTTGCGCGGCACAGCTGTGGTTGAAAAAGCAGTAAAAAAGGCATGCTTTGAGTGGTGCGCACCAGCGTGCAGTGCTGCTCAGCCATTCAGGCAGCTAGATGATGCCGATTTACACGCACACACAGTACGCGTCAGGTGCACATGAGTGTGCAAATCGTAAATCACCAAACCGGTAGCTATACCGGTCGGATCCCACCCCGGATAGATAAACGGATGGATGGATGGATGGACAGATAGTTAAAAAGCCCAGTTGGAATAAATTCAACAATATTTCAGCATTTAGGAGAACATCAACGATGCCCCAGTCCGCCTCCTCCCTCCCTCCCTCCGTTCTTCCAGCACTGATGACATTTGTTAGTTGGGTCACGAAACGTCTGCAAGAAAATCCTCCAGCTCAGAGATCACCAAGGATCTCTCAGTTTCTTTCCCTCTTCTTCTCCACAATCCCATGTCTCCTTGAGCACTGATGATGCTATCTAGTTGGGTCATGAGACGTCTGCAAAAAAAAACAAACCAAAAAACAACCCCACCCACCTGAAAGACACTCCCCCCCAGGACTCCACAGAATTTCAATTAATGGATGCTCACAGTGCCAATGTGGGGTCCTTCGATGCTTTCTGGGCTCGGTGGTTTTCTCACGGACATCTCACGACCCAACTAGGGAACAGAATCAGTGGTAGGAGAAAGGGGGCCTTTAGGAGAGGAGGAGGAGAGGAGGAGGAGGAGGAGGAGGAGGAGGAGGAGGAGGAGGAGGAGGAGGAGGAGGAGGAGGAGGAGGAGGAGGAGGAGGAGGAGGAAGCAGAAAGATTGTGGAGTCCTTCAGTGCTTTTTCGGCTCATTTTCTTTCCGCAGATGTCTCACGACCCAACTAGATAACATCATCAAGGCTTCGATATACCAAACTGGACTAATTCCTCCCCCAAGTGCAGATTCCAGCATCTCCAGAGTATAACCCGTCCCTTTAAATCAGTTATGCGATCTTTTTCTCTTCCAGCTAGCCCACACCCCCAATATCAGCCCCCCAAAGAACCCCCTCCTCAGACTTCAACCCCCCAGGAGAATAATAGCCCCCTTCCACAAAATAAGAGATGATCTAGTGGCCAGACCCTCCCTCAAAAATTTATGGGACCCCTTCCTGTTCCAGACAAGACCCACCCACCCAATATCGCCCCCATTCCAGGAAGCCCCCTTCTTCAGCCTGCAAAGCCCCCTCCCCCAGAGCAGCCCCACCTCCAAAATAAGACAAGACCTTTCCCCCAAATGATGGGACTTTTTATCTTCCAGAAAGCCCCCCCAGTATCAGCCTATCCTAAAGCCCGCCCCTTAGAAAGAATAGAAAGCTCCTTCCCCAAATAAGACAAGATCTAGAGGCCAGACCCTCCCCTCAAATCATTCATGGGACCCTTTCATCCTCCAGGCAGCCCACCCCCATATCAGCCCTCCTCCCAGAGCCCCTTCCTACTTGCAACCTCCCCAAAAGAATAGAAAGTCCCATCCCCAAGATAAGACATCATTATTCACCCAGCACCCACCCACCCAATATCAGCCACCCCTCCCAGAAAGAGCCCTTCCTCAGCTTGCAAAGCCCCCTCCCCAGAAGAGCAGCCCCCTCCCCAAAATGACCAGATCTAGAGGCCAGACCTGTCCGCCGCCCCCAAATCATTGATGGGACCCTGTCATCCTCCAGCATACCCCGTTAGGAATCTGTCCACCAATTAGTTGGGTTGGCAATATATAAACCAACAATGTATGTTTGTAGCTTTAAGACAAAATCATTGTATTGATTTATACTATATTCCGATTGGTTGATCCAATTATAGTTTTGTTTACTGGAAATGACAAAGGCAACCGGTAAGAAGACTTTGTAATTGGATATTCTTTGGACTGTAAAACGTATATGACCTGGACTGTTTATTGGACTGTGCTATTTCTTAAAGTAAACTTTAACTCAATTTAGTGTATCTGTGTATGGCTGAATAACTACTCTCATAAACGTTTCCATGTACATATCCTTGTTACTCAAGGGTTATTCTGTATATATCATAACGTTGGTTATGGGCCCAGAGAGAAATTGAGAATCGGTGTGAATGTAGTTTGATATTCAGCCAGCTGATTGCGGTTTATTGCTAAACCACCAATAGCACAAGAACAGTCAACCAGTATATTCCAGATAACCCAGTTGGATGGAACAGACTATGTTTCCTGGTCTGTGGTGCAGCTTACTTCTGCGTAAAGATGGATTATGGATTGTAGTAAACAGTCCACCGGATGTAACAGCTTGGGACCCATGGAATGATGAAGATAAAAAGAAAATAGCTGACTTTAACTGGGATAATGAAAAGGCTCTTAGTATAATTGGACTGACACTGAGTGATCAGCAGTTAGCCCATATTCGTGGTGAAGTATCTGCTGCTATGTGTTGGGACATTTAGAAGATTTATGTTCGAGATAGTGTGGGTGCACACATACACCTTACACATAAACTGTTTAGAGCCCGTCTTATAAAAGGTGGTGTCGTGTTAGCTCATTTGGAGTTTATGAAAAGAACCTTACAAGAGCTACAAGAAAAGGAGCCGATTTTCTCAGAGTTGCATCAAGTTTACACTATTCTTTCTTCTTTGGATGAAACTTATGATGATTACGTGTCTTTGCTGGAAGTTTTAGACAGAGATGAACTTACACATTGACTGGCGTAACTGGAAGACTGTTAGAAGAGGCAAGAAGACGGCAAGATAGAACTCAACTGAGAGAAAGACAACCAGAGGAAGAAAAACGGTCTTCAACTGCCTATATTGTTAGGAAATGTTTTTCTTGTGGGGTTAAAGGTCATATAGCCAGATACTGTAAAAAGGGTAAGAAACAGAATGATATTAATATACAGAGAGCGTATAAAGATGTTAGTTTAGCCATATCAAGTACAACTACAACTGTAAACCATGATATATGGGTAGTTGACATTGCAGTGTATAACTAAAAGTAAAGAGGTTTGTTAACATGACAAAGAATAAACAGCCCGTATCATTAGCTAATGGATGGAAACTGAGAGCATCTGAAAAAGGTACTGCATATTGTTCATGTATGCACCTAGACTGATATTTAACTTGCTACCTGTAAGAGCAATGGTAAAAGCAGGATTTGTTGTAGCCTTTCAGGGAGATAAATGTTTAATAGAAAAACAGGGTAAAAGCGTTACTGCAAGATTGGATAATGGTTTGTTTATTATACATGATAATCCATTAATTAATGCTAACTCAGTTTATGAGAATAAAAAGCCTCATGATGAATGTATTCATCTGCTCCATAGACGTATGGGACGTATACATTTCAAAATGCTAAAGAAAACTGTTGAGTTATCTAATGGTATAAAATTAAAATATTTGTACAAAGTATTTAAATTGCAATGCTTGCAATCAAGAAAAAAGCAAGGTAACTCCTGCAAATAGGGCAAATGGATTCAAAACCAGTGAACCATTAGAGGTTGTTTTTGCTGATATTATTGGATCTAAAATCTACTTTAGGTGGAGCCTGTTACAAATTAAGTATAATTGATCATTTTTCCAGATATGGTTTCTGTTATTTAATGAAAACAAAGGTAGAAACATACCAGCATTTTGTAAACTAGCTAAAATTTGCTGAAAGGAAAAAGAAACAGAAAGTTATTAGCTTAGTAACAGATAATGGTACTGAATTTACCAACAGAAAATTTGAAGCCATGTAACAGAAAGCTGGCATTGAACATAAGCATTCTGCTCCTTATAGACCACAACATAACTCATATATTGAACGTAGAGAGCAAACATTACAGGCTATGGTTAGGACTATGATTTTGGATTCTGGTTTATCAGAGGAGCTTTGGAGTAAAGCAATAATATGTGCTAACCATGTTTTGAATAACGTAGTGAATTCAACGACTGATGAATTACCATTTAATCGTTGGAATGGAAAAAAGCCAGATCTCAGTTATTTACATACATTTGGACGCCCAACACGGGTTCATATTCCCACACAAGTAAAGCGAAAGGGACAACATAGAGCGAGGAAATTATATTTTGTAGGCTATGAATCTAATCATAGATCATTTAGATTTTGGGAGCCAGGTACTACTAATGTATTTTGCAATGCAAGTGCTAAATTTCTGGAGCATGTTGGCTGGAGAAAACTTGAACAGGAATATAATAAGGTACAGGATAGTGTTGTTGTTGAGACTCCATTGCTTACCAATAATCCAAATGATAATAATATTGATGATAAGATAGTGGAAGAATCTTCAATGGAGGAATCCTCAATAGAAGAACCCTCTGTGACTGTAGAAGACGAGGATTTGATAGGGAAGGTAAAGGAAGAGGACATGCCAAAAAACATGTACTGAGTTGCCTAGGAGGTCAACTAGGGAGAGACGTCCACCTGACAGATTTCAAGCAAGTATTGTATGTCAGGTTAATACAGAAACTTCTAACTTCAATGAAATAAAACTATATCCTACAAAGGATCAGGTAGCTTGGCAGGAAGCTATGAATAGGGAGTTAAAATCGTTAAAGGATTTAGAGGTGTAAAGTGAGGATGTAAAGTTACCATGAGGTGAGTGTGCAATAGGTTGCAAATGGGTGTATAAGATAATGACTGGTGTGGATGGGACTATTACGCATAAAGCAAGATTAGTTGCTCAAGGATTTGCTCAGTCAGATAAAGACTACGATGAACTGTTTGCACCTAGTCTGAAAGCAAATATATTGAAAGCAGCATTAGTTTGGGCAGCTAAGAATAAATGTAAAATAAACCATCTAGATGTTGAAACTGCATATCCACCTGCACCTTTACAACATACCATCTATATGAAAAAGCTATTAGGTTTAAAGGGTAATGAAAAAACTGATTATTGGAAGTTAAAGAAAAGTCTTTATGGTCTAAAGCAATCTGGTTACGAATGGAGTAAATGTATTGTAAAGGAATTAGTTTCAATAGGTGTTGTAGCTGATCCTTGTCTGTTCCAAAGAAAAAAAGATGGTTTAATTTCTCTATTAGTGTTATTTACGGACGACATAGCAATTATAACTAAAACTGAACAAGAAGCAAATGATATTGTTTATAGATTACAGAAAAAGTTCAGGATTAGAAATTTAGGGGAGATTAAGCATTATTTGGGTCTTGATATAGTGAAAACGAATAAAGGTTTTAAAATTTCACAAACCAAAAAGATTAGCCAATTATTAAAACGCTATAACATGGAGCATTGTAAATCTGCTAAGACATCAATGAGTAAGAAATTTACACATAGTGATATCAAAAGTCCTATGTTTGATAAGGAAATAAATCAATTCTTAATCGATAGTCTATCATATTGAGTAATTGGTCTAGACCAGATATATCTTAGAGTGTAAACCAATTAGCTAGGTATAACGCTGAACCAAGTGAAAGGCATTGGTAAGCAGCTAAGCGAACAATTAGGTTTTTAAAACACACAATCAATTATTCATTATATTTAGAACCAAGTAATGAATTAGTGTTAACTGCATATGCTGATGCAAGTTTTGTTACTGATATAATGAGTCGTAAGCCAACATCAGGTATAGCGGTAATGCTGGGTAATGCTTTAATAGGATGGAAGTCTATTAGGCAACAACATATTAGTTTATCCACTATGGAAGCGGAATTCTCATGTTTATCATTAATGTGTACAGAATTGATATATTATAAATAATTGTTGAAGGATATTGGAATTAACTGTACGTGATCCGTTTATTGTTTATGAAGACAATCTATCTGCAATTAGTATGGCCACTAATTTAGCTGTTAAAACAAGGCCTAAACATACTGATTTGAGATATTTAAACATTAGACAGGGTGTTCAAAATAAATTAATTCAGTTAGAATACAGCATGACCGAACATAATATTGCAGATCATTTCACAAAAGCTCAAGGTACAATTAAGCATAAACAGTGTTGTGAGAATTATGGTTTAAAGATGTAGTGTATTATATATTGACCTACCCAAAGGGGAGAATGGTAGGAATCTATCCACCAATTAGTTGGGTTGGCAATATATAAATCAACAATGTATGTTTGTAGCTTTAAGACAAAATTACTGTATTCATTTATACTATATTCCAGTTGGTTGATCAAATTACCCTGAGGGAGCTAGAGATTGTTCTCTCTGACATTCTGTTGCTATCTAAGATTCTCTGTTGTATTTATGCTGTGCTTATACTTTGATAGTTTTGTTTACTGGAAATGACAAAGGAAACCGGTAAGAAGACTTTGTAATTGGATATTCTATGGACTATAAAACGTATATGACCTGGACTATTGGACTGTGCTATTTCTTAAAAGTAAACTTTAACTCAATTTAGTGTATCTGTGTATGGCTGAATAATTATTCATAACTATTCTCATAAACGTTTCCATGTACATATCCTTGTTACTCAAGGGTTATTATGTACATATCATAACACACAAACCCCAACCCAATATTACACACACCTCCTCATACACAGTCCCTTCCTCAGCCTGAAAAGCCCCTTCCCCCAATAGAAGACAAGATCCAGAGATGGGACCCCCTCAAATCCTTCCTGGGATCTTTTCATCCTCTAATCCAGGGGTCTCCAACCTTGGCCACTTTAAGCTTGGAGGATTTCAACTCCCAGAATTCCCCAGCCACCAAAGCTGGCTGGGGAATTCTGGGAGTTGAAGTCTTCCAGGCTCAAAGTGGCCAAGGTTGGAGACCCTGCTCTAAGCAGCCACCACACCCAGTATTAGCCGCCCACCCGAGAGCCCCTTCCTCAGACTGCAAAACCCCTCCCACAATACAAGACAAATATGCCCCCTTCAAATGCTTCATGGGACCCTTTTATCCTCCAGAAAGCCGCCCCACCCAATAATAGACCCCCCCAGACAGAGCCCCCTCCCCAATATAAGACAACCTCTAGAGGCCAACCCTCTCCCCCGTCAAATCCTTCATGGGAGCCTTTCATCCTCCAGGCAGACCCCCACCCACCCAATATTAGATTCCCTCCCTCAGACAGAGCCCCTTCCTCAGCCTGCAACCCCCTCCCCAATATAAGACAAGGTTTAGAAGCCAGACCCCCCTTAGATCTTTCATGGGACCCTTTCATCCTCCAGGCATCCCTCCTACCCAATATCAAACCCCTCCCCAGTTAAAAGGGGAGGTGGAGGGCCCTCCCCCCCCCCGCAGATGGAGACCCCCCTTTTCCCCTCCCTCCGTCCCCACAATGGCGCGGCGCTTGCGGCCTAGCCCTCCTCAAGCCCGAAACGCGGGCCACCGACCTCCTGTCCCCACCGCGGGCTCTGCAGCGAGCGAGACGCCTGGCGAGCGGAGACGGCGCACCGGAGGATCGTCTCTGGCCGGCCGGTGCGCTCCTTGTCTTTCCCCGCCCCCTTCAGAGGATGCTGGGACTACCACTCCCGGCATGCCACGCGACACGCGCTGACGTTGCATTGAAGGGCGGTGATACACCAGAAGGGCGGAGCCAAACGTGCTGCTTTCTTTTTAACTTTTCACCCCATTCAAAAGACGCCAGGAGTTACGACTCCCGGCATGCCTTGCACCTTCCTTCAAAGGAAGACCGAACTACGATTCCCGGAATACCTCGCGGCGCGAACAGGACGGGGCTGTCCAACCGCTTCCCCCCACCAACACCCCAATTCCATTCAAAAGACGCCAGAACTTCCGGCGGGCCGCGATACGCGCGATGACGCCACCCGAACCAGCTGCTCTCCCTCGACTCGGAGGACGCCCCGGACTACGATTCCCAGCGTGCCTCGCGGCCACAGGCAACTTTCCCCTCACAGGACAGCGGGAGGGCCGGGCTGCAAACGGGAGGGCGCGCGGTCCGGCGCTGCTAGGCGACGGGGCACGCCGAAAGAGGGCGGTGCCTCGCCGAGGGGGGCGGGGATAGGAAAGCTTCGCTGTTGCTGAAATCCGTCAGGTCGAGTTCCGGATTATTCTTCTCTCTCAAAGGGGGGGGGGGGCAGGTTTTGTTTCGTTTTACCGCGACGTTTTCAGCCTGTCGGCCCCCACAGCGGCAGCCCAGCTAATCCTCCCGCTAACGGCCGTTCGTTGAGGGACGCTTAGAAATATCCTGGACGGTAGTTTCAGGCTTAAGGACCGTTTTTTGTCACACTTAGTGACCCTTTAGTGACCCTTAGCAACCGTTTTTCCCGTCGAAGGATCTTCTTCTTTCATTATGCTGAACCGTTTATCACACTTTAAAGGATATTTTTTTCACACTTAACGGCCGTTCCATTCACACTTAGTGACCGTTTTTCCACACCAGACTGTTCTTTCACACTCAGTGACTGTTTTTCACACTTAATGCACATATTCAGACTTAACAACCGTTCCATTCATACATAGCAACCGTTTTTCACACTTAATCATTTTTCTACACCCAATGACTGTTCTTTCACACTTCATTACTGTTTTTCACACTTAATGGACATTAACAGCCATTTCATTCACTTAGCAACCGTTTTTCACACCAAATTGTTCTTCCATACTTACCATTTTTCACACGACAGTAGTTTCACATTTACCTCACGTATATGCGTACTTAACTATTCTTTTTCAGTCTTTCACGACTGCTTTTCACACTTAACGGCCAGGGTGGCCTCCCCTTGCTCATGGATCCCAGTTTAGATGCCTTGGCAATGGACTCGCACAACGGTTGTGGCCTCTCGGCATCAGGGAGAACCTCTTTTGGTTTGAACCCCTTGAGACTTTCAAGAGGAGGTTGGACTGCCATTTGTCAGATATGGTGTAGGGCCCCCCGCTTGGGCAGGGGGGTTGGACTAGATGACCTACAAGGTCCCTTCCCACTCTGATTATCTGTTATCCGCTGGATCTTCAGAACAAGCTGGAAGCCTGATTCACTTAATGTCCATGGTACTCATGCAGGGATTCACTTAATAACGGAGGTAAGAAAGTGGGGTCCAATGGGAAGCCCTTTCCCCATAGGAAGGTTTCATTTAGCCATGGAAAGGCAGGGCACCATGGCGGTCATAACTCGAGGACGACCTGCCAATCTCAGCTTTGGCCTCTTTGGGGACAGTGGGACTCCAATTCCCAGAATTCCCTTGGTTGGCAGCTTCTGGGAGTTGAGTCCACCCCGTCCGAAAGTGCCCAAGGTAGAGAAATACCTCCATACATCGATGCTGGTGTTATTTCAATCCCGAGATATTATTTTTATGGGGGAATTTTGGTTTGAAATCTGCCCTTATTGGTCAATTCTCTCCTTCCAGGTTGGAAATGATCTGCTGGGAGAGTCTGGGCAAGTCTAGCAAGGAAGAGATGAAGGTTTGGAGGATGGTTGGCCTTAGAGGTAAGGGGCTTGGCCCTATTTTATTACATATATACATATACATATTATACACACACACACACACGTATGTGTGTGTGTGTATGAGTATCTTATATCTGATCTATCTCTATCTCCATCTATGAATGAATCTATATCTTCTATATATGCTCTATGTTATATATCATCTATTATCTGGATTATCTATGAATCCATATTATCTATCTGAATCTATATAATATAGGTTCATAGATAGATAATGGATAATAGATTCTATATATTCTATGATCTATATTGTCTATCGAAATATATGTCTATTATGTATCATCTATATATCATCTATCATTTATCATCTGTATCAACTATATCATCTGTATAATTTGAATCTATATATTACACATCGTCTATCATTTATCTATTTCATCTAGATATCTATATATCATCATCTATCTGAATTTCTCTCTCTATATATATATATATATAAAATCTATATAGGCAGCAATATACAATAAATATAATTTATCATCTATATGTATCATCTGTATTATCTATCTGAATATCTATGAATATCTATATTATATATCATCTATATAGCTATGTATATATCATCCATGTATATCTATTATATATCATCTATCATTTATTTATATCATCGAGATATCCTCTATTATCTATCTGAATGTATATCTGTATATCTATTATATATACATTGTCTATCATTTATATGTCATCTAGATATCTATACTATCTATCTGAATCTATATGTGTATCTATATATATCATCTATATAGGCAGCAATCTAAATTCAATAAATATATCATCTCTCTATATCATCTGTATTATCTATCTGAATCTACACCTATGTATATATATATATAATTTACATATCATCATTTGATAATCCTCTTTATCATCTATGTATCTATATTATCCATCTGAATCTATATCCATCCATCCACCCATCTTACGTATACACAACATACATATCCCAGCTCTGTTACTTTTACAAATAATGCAAAGCAATGATCAACTCAATCCACAGCCCTTCCTCCTATTTTCCCCACAACAACCCTGTGAGGTGGGTTGGCCCGAGAGAGGGAGTGGGGAACTGGCCCAAAGTTACCCACAGCTCTTCTTTCCCTCTCCCTGCTTCCGCTTAAGCGGCCCTTCCCTCCAAGGAGCCCTCTTCACTGTGTGAATGCTACCCCAGCAGCTTTCTTTTCCGGAGTCAGGTCCCGAGCCCCTCCTCGACTGGTGGGACACGTAGTCTTAGCAAGGCCACTAATTCCACTTTCCGCCCCGAAGGCGCTACTCTTTAACAATAGTCAGAAGAGAGCTGAAATAAACCTCAAAGGTCTTCTAGTTCAGCTGCCCGATCGCTCTCATCTTAGAAACCTCTGACGTTAGAGCAGGCGGTGTGTGTGTGTGTGTGTGTGTGCGCGGGGGGGGATTCAGCCGATATGGACCGCTTCGGCCAACCGGTGGTTCCGGCAGTGAGTTGGCCCCACCCGCCCACCCGCTAGTCTGTCCTATATTCCCTTTGTTTGAAGCCCAGCTGAAGGGTTCACAGAGTGGACTCTGCCCCTCAGCTGTTTTACTCACTGGGGCTGCCGTAGAAGGTAAGTTTTAGAGCTGTTTTCAAACGCTTTGCGTGCACTCACCAAACCGGTGGTTACACCAGTTGAACCCCACCAGTGTGGAGCACCCACAACTTTCTAGTGTCCAGCAGTTCCACTGGTTCATTGTGCTCCCCGTTAGGAAGTTCCTCTTCTATTCCAGGTTGCTTCTCTCCTAGATGAGTTTCCATCCCTCGTTTCTTCTCTTGGCTTCTGGCGCTTTGGACAGTAAGTGGACCCCCCCGCCCCCCTTCTTTGGGGCAGCCCCTCAAATGCCGGAGTGCTGCTCTCATGTCCCCCGTCCTTCTCCCTTACTCTAGATTGGCCACTTTCAATTCCTGCGACCGTTCTTCGTATGTTTTAGTCTCCGGGTTTTTAATCTTTTTCCAAAGTCTCAAGATCTTTTTTTGTAACGTGGCGACCCCAATGGGACGCGGCATTCCGGGTGTTGCCTTACGAAGCTTTACAAAGCGGCGCGAAAACCTTCCCGTGATTTTGATTCTCAGTCTGGGTTTAGACAACCCAGGATGGCGTTGGCTCTTTTGGCTGGCGCTGCACACGGCTGGCTCGTACTGCAGTGATCGCCTGCTAGGACTCCGAGGTCCCTCTTGCGCTTCCTCTTTCCGTGTCGGGCTCACCTACTCTGTCCTTTGATAAGGAAGCCTCCCAAAACGCCCGTTTAATTTCCCTTTCAACTCTGCAATCCAACGATTGTCTTGCCACCCTCGACTCCTACGGATCAGAGGCGCTGAGGTGTCAAGTGGGGCGGCTGATACCGACATCGGTCCAGGGAACCGGTTGTTCCAAGGCTGAATGGCCCGAGGATTCCCCAAACATTTATTCGACAAGCCTGCGAGGTGATCCAGATCCGGCCCCGGATGTAGTCGGATCCGGGCCACATGGCTGTCCTGGAAATTGGAATGGGGTGGCTTGCGTCACTTGGCCCACGCTATCCCAGCAGAGACACACGTGTTCAGGAAGCGGCGGGCACATTTGCACACAGGCCCTGCCCACTCCATTCCGGCGCGCCCGCATGTGCGCAGGAGGCTGCAGATCAGTGCTGCCACCTCCTCTTCCTCGTGGATGAGGGTGATGCATCTGCTGCCCCTGTCAGCAGCCCACTCCCCTCTCCTCCCCCAGGTGGCAGCCCCACAGCAGCCTCCTTGTCACCAGCCTGCCCCTCCAGCCGTTGCTCTATGATTCTTACGCCCACTTGGGGGGAGGGCGAGGTGGAGCGCTCTGTGACGGATGGGGAGCCCCAGGGCTGTGGCTGGAGCGGTTACCACTATTGGGTGCAGAGCAGGCAAGAGTCACTGGGCAGCGGCCAGAGGGACTGACCCACCATCCAGTTGGTGGGTAGGTGGGGTGGACGTGGCAAGGATGGGGCAGCCGCAGTTGCGGCTGGAGCAGTCGTGGTGCAAGCCGGAGAGCACACGAGCATTGCGAGGCAGCGGTCGGAGAGGCCCGCCTATCCACCGCTGCACCCACTGGAGACTCCTGGATTTTATCCCTCACCTCACCCAGTCCCCACAGGCACCACCCATGTGACCGACGTCATGGTGGCCACACCACTCTGGCCCCTGTAGGACAACCACATTGCTGACCGGGCCCTCCATGAAATCGAGGTTGGCAGCCCTGCGCCTGGTCCGTTTTTTACGTCAGGAGTCGCGCTCCAAGTGGGGTATCTCTCCGGGCTTAGCTACGATTCTCACGGGGTTGCCCATCGATGGGATTCCCGCTACCTCTCCCAGATTGGGGCGTTGGCAGCTGCCTCTCAACCCCGCTGCAAATTCCTCCCCTCCTTCCAGCTCCGTTCGGTCTCCGCCAGAATCGGACCGCGATTCTCTAACGGTTGAAAAAAATTACCATGGTCCATTAATCCTGGTTCATCGTTTGACCCTGCCAGGATTCAAACAATCCTTGGCTCCATTTGTTGAGAGAAGGTATGCTGTAGTTTGGTTGGAGGTCCTCTAACCCAACCCCCGGTTCACGCGAGCGACCCTATCCAGGCCGTCCTCGAGTTATGACCACAACAGGGCATCCAAACTTGGGTCGCTAAAACCGAGGCAGGTCGTTTAGGGAACGTTGCCCGGGTTTACGACCTTTATTGCCATCATTGTGAAGTGAATCACTGCTAAATTAGTCACACCGTTGTTCAGTGAATCCAGCTTCCTGGTTGACTTGCTTTGTCAGAAGGCCGCCAAAGGGGATCACGTGACCTCGGGACACTGTGACCATCGTACATGTGAGCCGGTTGTCAAGCATCCAAATGGAAACCGCATGACCCTGGGTCAGGA
This sequence comes from Pseudonaja textilis, assembly GCF_049901715.1. NCBI lineage: Eukaryota > Metazoa > Chordata > Lepidosauria > Squamata > Elapidae > Pseudonaja > Pseudonaja textilis. The sequence goes on from NC_142008.1 coordinate 458,900, forward strand.
CAACACGGTCATAAGTGTGAAACCTGAACATAAGGCTCGTCAGCGCCGAACGGTCACTACGTAATACGTTATATGTCGAGGGCTTATTCGAAGTTCACTTAGTGACCGTTCCAAGTTACAGCAGCACCGAAGGGAACTTACCACCTTTTTTCACCCTTATAACCACGGAGACAGGATTTACATATCAGATGCTTGACTCTCACTTATGACGGTCGCAGTGTTCTGGGTCATGCTATCCCCTTTAGGTCACCTTCTGACAAGGAAGATCAATTGGGGAAAAGCCAATTCACTTAACGACCATGTGACTCATTTAACAATTGCAGTGATTCATTTTAACCTGGGTGGCCAGGCAAGTGGTGACAATGGGGTAACAGGCCCTTCACCAATGTCTCGCTTAACGACATCAATGTTGGGCTCCGTTGTGGTCGTAAGTCGAGAACTACCTGCGTTTTTAAGTGCGAGAACTTCATGTGCCAAAACAAAAACAAAAAACCAACCTCCGGGCAGTTTGATCCGCGCATTCGCAGCCGGGCGAACGAAGCCACGGACCACGCTCGGCCCTCCCGATGGCTTAAGAAAGTCCGGGCACCTCCGGCCGCACATGCGCACAAGTGCGAAAGGAGGCGCCGTAAGAAAATCCGGCCACTTTTTTCCGCCGCACATGCGCAAACGATAGCCTGGACCTCGCCCTTCCGATCTCTTTTAGAAACTCCGGGCACCTCCCTGCCCACATGCGGAAAAAGGCCAACGAAGGCTGCGACCCCTCCCTCCGCCTCCCTAAAGTTGCCATCGCGCACGCACTTGTCCGCCCAAAACAAAGTGCGGGCATCTTCACCCGCACCTGCGGAAAAGAGCGAAGGAAAGCGCGGCATTCAGCCTAAACTCTTGGAAGGCTCCTTAGAAAGCGTAAACCTCGCACCGCACATGCGCGAACGAAGGCGGCGTTAAGAAACTCCGTCACCTCCCGACGCACATGCGCAAAAGTGCGAACCAACGCGCCGACAACGCTCGCCTTCCCGAGAGTGTTGTATAGAAACCGCGGGCACTTTCTGCCGTACATGCGCAAAAGTGCGAAGAAAAGCCTGGCCCCTCGAGAGGGCTTCTTAAAGTCGCTGCACCTCGCATTTGCACATGCGCAGAAGCGCGAACGAGGGCAGCGATAAGAAACTTACGGGCACTTCTTCCGCATATGCGCAAAAGCGCCGAGAACGACTCCGAGAACGTTGCAAGGAAACGCCATCCCCTTCCGCGCACATGCGCAAAAGCGGCAACGAAGGCTTTTAGGATTCCATCCGGCCTGCCCTCTAAAGTTCCCATTGCGCACGCGCTCGTCCGCCCAAACAAGGCGGAGTCTTTCTCTTTCTCTCTCTCCCCATTTCTCCTGCGTGGACTTACGTTCGTTTTATTATTTTTTTCCCCTCCTCGTCCTCCGAATCGGACGCATGCGCAGTTGCGCGTGGGGCCTGCCTGGTATTGTTCTGCGCGCGCGCCCCCGAAAGCAAATGGAGAGCCCTGGCCCGCCCTGAGGTATTTTTTTTTTTTTTTGGCGCCAGTAATGGCGGCCGCTGAAGCGGCTGAGGCGACCTTCCGTCGTCGCCTGGCTTCTTCCCGGGCCCGCCAAGCCGTCCTTTGGACCCGGGCACGGAGCCTTTGCCGTCGGCTCCGGGCTCTGCAAGGCCGGCAGGTGGAACGGCACGTCCGGCACCAGCTGAACGGCTTGGTGACGGGCCGAAGCCGGACGCGGCCTGGTCGGAACGTCGGCGGCGACGGGGCCGAGCTGAGGCAGCTGGCGGCCGAGGCTCAAGCCCGGCTCCGGGCGGCCCAGCGGGGCTGCGACTCCGATGCCACAGAGAGCGCCTCGGCCGCCTCTTCCTCGTCGTCCTCGGCCTCTTCTTCCTCCGGCTCCTCGCTCGGGATCTCTTCGTCCTCGTCGTCGTCGTCGTCTTCGTCCTCCGCCTCGGCCGCCTCCTCTTCCTCAGACAGCGAAGGCCCCGAGCCGGGCCCCGGGCCCCGATGCCGCACCGGGGTGGGGTGAGTGTCTCCTCAGGACTGCTTTTGGGAAGGGAGGTGGAGGGGGTGTTCCACGGGTTTTTAATAACACGTGTAATTAGACCCTTACCTAGATGTGCAACGTGTGAATGGAGCCTGGGGGGGTTAGGTGTGTGAATGACGGAGCGGGGTAACACGTGTAGGTGGAAGCCTAAGATAGGTGTGTGTACACGTGTGGATGGGAGCCTGATGCGTTTTCACGTGTGAATGAAGACTGTCATGGGTGTACACATATAAATGGGGGTGTAATGTGTAATTGGACTCTGGCCTGGATGTGCAATGTGTGAATGGGGGGAGGGGGTAACACGTCTAGATGTGAGTCTGAGATTGGTGTATACGTATGAATGGGGTATGAGATGCGTTTGTGTAGACCTTTGAATGGAGCCTGACTTCTGGGGGTACAGGTGTACATGGGCAAGAGATGGGTGTACACGTGTGAATGGGTGTGTACATGCGTGAATGGAGACACAAATGGATGCATATATGTTTGAATGGAACCTGTCTTATGGGGAGGTACTCATGTTAATGGACTCTGATATTGGGTTGTATATATGTAGATAGGAGCCTGAGATGGATCTAGACGTGTGAATGGAGATTGACATGGGTGTACACGTGTGAATGGAGCCTTAGAGCGGTGTCCATGTGTGAATGGAGACAGATAGATGTGTATATGTTTGAATGGTGCTGGGACATGTGTGAATGGAGCCTGGTAGGATGTATACATGCATGGATGCGGACTGAGATGGGTGTACATATGTGAATGGAGACTAACATGGGTGTACAGGTGTAAATGGAGCCTTAGATGGATGTATAGGTGTGGATGGGAGCCTGAGATGATGTACACGTGTGAATGAAGACTGACTTCCGGTTGTACAATGGAGCCTGACTTTTGGGGGTACAGTTGTGAATAGAGCCTAAGATGGGTTGGTGTACCTGTATCCATGGGGAGCCTTAGAGGGGTGTATATGTGTGGATGGAGACTGACCTGGGTGTACATATGTGAATGGGGTCTGACTCCTGGGTGTGTACATGTTCGTCCTCCTCCTCTTCCTCAGACAGCAAAGACCCCCAAGTCGGGCCCTGGGCCCCGATCCAGCACTGGGGTGGGTTGAGTGTCTTCTCAGGGCTGCTTTTGTGAAGGGAGGTGGGGTGGTTTCCCCAGGCCTCGATGGTTTTTTAATACTTGTGGAAAGGGATTGGATTGTAATTGGATCCTGACCTGGATATGCAACATGTGAATGGAGTCTGTCATGGGAGTAGGAATGTGAATGGGGCGGGTAACACATCTAGATGGGAGCCTGACCTGTCTGTAAACTTGTGAAAGGGGACTGAGATGGGTTTGTACAGGTGTGAATGGAGCATGATATGGGTTTGTGTACACATGTGGATGGAGTCTGGGTGTGTAGACGTGTAAATGGAGCCCAGGGTGTACACGTGTGAATGGGGTCTGAGATGGGTTTGTACATGTGTGAATGGAGCCCCCACGTGTAAATGGGGACAGAGATGGGTATGGACGGGTGTGAATGAAGACTGACATGGGTGTAGACACATGTGAATGGAGATACAAATCTGTATATGTTTAAATGGTGTCACATGGGAATGGCGCCTGACTTCTAGGTATGGACATGTATGAATGAAGCCTGAGATGGGTTTGTGTACATATGTGAATGGAGCTACATATCAATGCAACCTTTCTGGGTGTGGACGTGTGTCAATGGAGCCTGAGATGGAAGTACACTTGTGAATGGACTGATAATGGGGGTGCATACACTTGTGAACTGAGTCTAAGATGGACGTATTCGTGTGAATAGAGCCTTAGATGGGTGTACCTGTGGGAATGGGGGTTTAACATGTAGATGGAGCCTAACCTGGATGTACATATATGAAAGGAGCCTGACTCTTGAGTGTGTACTCGTGTGGGTGGAGCCATGTTGGAATGGAGCCTGACCTGGGTGTACACGTGTGAATGAAGTTTGAGAGAGGTGTGTGTACATGTGGAAATGCAGACTGATACAGATGTATGTGTGTGAATGGAGCTTGACCTGGGTGTGCACATGTGGATGGGGGTGTAATGTAAGGATGGAGCCTGAGCTGCATGTACACGTGTGAATGGAGCCTGATGTTCCTTTGTATGTGTGAATGAAGCCCGAGTTGCTCTATTCCTCCTCCTTTTTGGCCTCCTCGCTTGAAAACTCCTGAGACAGCAAGGGCCCCGGGCCCCGACGCAAGACCCCGATGGGGGGAGCTTGCTCGGGTCTGGCGGTGTAACATGTCAGTGCAGCCTGACTTCTGGGTATGCACACGTGTGGATGGTTCCTGACCAGGGGCTGGAGACGTGTGCAGGGTGCCTGACCTGAACGTAAATGTGTGAATGGCGTGTATGCATGTGAATGAGGTTCTACACATGTACATGGAGCTTGACCTGGTGTTTGCATGTGGGAATGGGGCCTGACATGGGTGTATACTCGTGTGACTCAAAAGTTTGGTTGGGTGTGAATGCAACCTGATCGGGTTGTGAAAACGTGGCAATTGACCTGGGAGTAGATGTGTGAATGGAGAGCCTGCTACGGATGTACCTGTGTGAATGGAGCCCAACATGGGTGCCTACGGACCTTGACGATGAACACCTGTGACATGGGTGTGTACAAGTGGGAATGGAGCTTCATTGTACAAGTAAAGGGTCACTTGGCTTAGTGACGCCCAGCCCAGCAGCCCCCGTTGCCATTAGAACTGAATCCCACCCATCATCCTGTGAGGACCCACCCGGTCCAAGCCATTCCCCCGGCTCCCTAATGAGAGAAGGGTCTCCTCCTCTTGAACAGCCCTGCCCACCCCTCCCTCCCTTCCCCTCCCTCTTCTGCCTTTTTCACCCTGCATACTGACCATGAATCGGGTGGGTAAAATTGACGGTCTTTTGTAAAAAAACAAAAACAGATTTTTTAAAATTTAAATTGGACTTTTTTAATCGAATTTATTTTAATAAAATGCTTTTAGAGTAAAAACATCTAAAGATAGTTTTCTATTTAAGATACATTCATAATTTAGTTTATTCAGCATGAAATGGAGCTTAGTTATGTCGCCAGAGGCTATATATTCTGCTATATTGGGACTGTCGGCAAGTCAGTTGCTCTTTAAAAATTATGATTTAAATCGAGTTGATTTACTGTGAATCAGTTCTTTTTACTAGTGATTTCAATTGTGATTTTAATCGACTTGATTGAAATCAAACCCACCCTGCCACAAATCCACCATGGTGGCAGTACTGGGACTGACTCTGACTTGGTCCTCGACTTAATGATCACAAGCGAGCCCAAAACTTCCAGGGCTAAGCGAGACCATTGAGGACCTTTCTTTCTTGCTTTCAATGAATCCCTGTGGTTGCACAGTCGTTAAGTGAATCTGGCTCCTGCCCCCCCCCCTTGACTTTTCTTCTCAGACGGTCGCAAAAGGAGATCACGTGATCCTGGAATGCTGCAACCCTCATTACAGACTAATTTGAGTGTGACTGTGTGTTTTTGTATTTCTGCAACCTGAAATGGCAAAGCGACGTTACAGGTCGTCCTTGACTTAACAACCAGAAGTGAGCCCCCAAATGTTCTGTGGCTAAGGAAACCCGTGTGAAGGGAGTTTCGCTCCGTTTTAGGACTTTCCTTGTCACAGTTGTTAAGTGAATTGCTGTCGGTAAACAAGTTGCATGCTTGTTAAGCGAAACTGGCTTCCCCTTCCCTCCCTTTTCGATTTTGCTCGTCGGATGGTCACCAAAGGGGAATCTCATGACTCCTGGATACCGCGACCACCGTAAATACGAGTCGGTTGCCAAACATCTGGATTTGGATCACGTCATAAATATGAGTCGGGAGCCACGTGTCTGAATTTCGATCACGTGACCATGGAAGTGCTTATATGGTCATAAGTGCAAGCAACAGACCTAAGTCCCTTTTTTGCCAGATTGTTCTAACTTTGAATGGTCGCTAAATGAACTATTGTAAGTCAGGGACTGAATGCCGGTTGCTTAAGTGGGATGCTGTGACCATCAGAACGGAACAGACTCCGGCCTTGTGAAGGGAAAGATTGGCCATTCGAGACCCGAGCGCTTCGCGAAGGGTTTGAATTCCTGTCCCTGGCTCCAGTTCCTGCTCACCTAGCCATCAAAAGCATGAATTTTTATTTATTTATTTTATTTTAGAAAATTTAGAAAAGTCGCCCATGGCAACTCAAGATTACTTACCTGAATATAAAAACATCATATAAAAATAATAATGAAACGATAAAATGATAAATGAATAAAACAAGAGCCCAGCCCGCCGCCCCCCACCCTCCCTGCAAAAGGCTAGTGTAGTTAAACAGATTCCATTTCAGTGGGAAGCTAACGCTGTTCCATGGCCAGCATGGTGAATAAGCCACGTTGGCCAGATGACCCGTCTTCAGACAATCCTGGCTTCCTTGGTCCAGAAACTGAGATGAGTACGATGCTCTAGATTCAGACATGATTTATCTTAAGATCGGCACCTTGAATTTTGAATGGGGGACCGTAGAGATGCCACAATGGTTGTGGTTTGGGTTTGTTTTAGTGTTGCCAGCACTTCCCATGGTGGTTAAATGTGGACTAAATTGCGGGCTGGTCTGAACAGCAGGCTCCTTGGTACTCTCTGAGTTGGGTGGGTTTCTTGTAGACATGACCCAACTAGGGAACAGCATCAGTGCTAGCAGGCAGCGGTGTTCCCATAGAGGAGGAAGATTGTGAGATCTTTGCTGCTGTCTCTGAGCTTGGCTTTTTTTTTTTTTTTTGGCAAACCTTTCATGGCTGAACTAGGCAACAGCCTCTGTGCTTTAACGTCATGGGTGACGCAGCCTAAAATACAAATAATGGCCTTTTTGAAAAATCCCAATTACATCACCCTTCAATGCCCACTCGGCTTATAACTACAATTCCTGTATATTCCCCCCGCACAGCCCATCCATCTCTACCTAAGCCTTACTTTTCAATGCAAACTTACAGTCTTTCCTTTCCTTTCCCTGCAACCAGACTTCTCTGAAATTTTATCTATCTATCTATCTCAAGGGTTTTCAAACTTGGCAAGTTTAAGACTTGTGGACTTCAACTCTGAGAATTCCTGGGAGTCCTTCCTGGGAGTTGAAGTCCACAAGTCATAAACTTGCCAAGTTTGAAAACCCCTGATCTATCTCATCCATGTCTTATCTGTCTATCTATCTATCTATCTATCTATCTATCTATCTATCTATCTATCTATCTATCTATCTATCTATCTATCTATCTATCTAATGAGCCATGGTGGCGCAGTGGTTAGAGTTCAATACTTCAGGCTACTTATGCTGACTGTCAGCTGCCTGCAATTTGGCAGTTCAAATCTCACCAGGCTCAAGGTAGACTCAGCCTTCCATCCTTCCGAGGTCGGTAAACAGGACCCAAATTGTTGGCGGCAAGTGGCTGACTCTGTAAACCGCTTAGGGAGGGCTGTAAAGCACTGTAAAATGGTATATAAACTTAAGTGCTGTTGCTATCTATATATCATCTCTCAATCTCTCAATCTATATCATCTATATATATTATCTATCAATATAATCTATGTCATCTATCTACTATCTATATCATCTAGCTATATCTCTATTTGTCTATATCATCTATGTATCTAATCTATCATCTAGCTATATCGCATCTATCTACTACCTATATTTCTATCTAATCTCTATCGCATCTACCTACAACTTATAGTATATCTCTAATCTTTCTCTCTCTGTATCATCTATATCTGTTTATATCATCTATGTATCTGCCTAATCTTATATATTATCTATCTCATCTATCTTCTTTATATCATCTATCTATCATCTATTATCTCTATCTCTGTCATCTATACTTATATCTATATGTCTATATCTATGTAATCTATATTGTATCTACTGTTTATCATCTATCATCTGTATCTCTAATCACTGTCTGTCTGTCTATCCATCCATCCATCCATCCATCCATCCAATCAAGAAGCCAGAGTTTGAAAGCTTGCCAAATGACCTTCCGGAGAAAACTGAAATACAAAACCGATCGTGGCTTCTTTCGGAACAACCTAGGAGTTGGCTGCTGAGGAAAACTTGTATGGGAATGTATGTATATATGTGTGTGTGTGTGTGTGTGTGTGTGTGTGTGTGTGTGTCTGAGGCACCTGAGCTGCGTGAAGACACTAATGCCAAGTACGTATTGTTTGGATGGATTGAAATCCCTCTTAAGTGTGTGTGTCTCGATATGAAGAATGCGAACGCCAATGCTTCTGGGTGTTTTTCAGGCACCGGCTGGCACAGCGCCAGTGGGCGATGGAGAGAGCGGCCATCATCTGTCGCTGGACGTGGCTGCAAGCTCAGGTGTTGGACCTGGAGTATCGGATAAGGCAGCAGACTGACGTTTACAAGCAGCTCCGTGCCAACAAGGTAAAGGACAAGCTCCCTTCCTTGCCGGAAGCATCTTCTTACGGCCCATCTCGACATCCTGTTCATGAACCTGTTTGGAAGTTCGGAAAAAAACGGCTCACAGTGCTCCAAATGCAGACTGGGTCATCTTTACGACAGTCGTCGCAGTGTCCCGGGGTGGGGGTGGCGGGGGGGTGACCTTCCCACTACATGAGACTGACTTCACAATAGGCAGGGATTCGCTCAACAACCAGGTCGTACAATAGAGTCAAAGCTCTCATCCCAATGAGGTCACCTCATCGGGGCAAGAGGAAGTGTGGGGTTTGCTCTCTGTTTTATAAATCTACGGTCCCTTGCAGCACTGATGACGTTCCCTAGTGGGGTCATGAAACATCTGCAAGAACCCCCCCGCCCCCCAGCTCTGAGAGCACCAAGGACCCCTAATTATTTCTATTAATTCTTCCCCCCTTCCATTTATTTTGTAGATGGCTGTGAATCTACTGTCACAATCCACTAGAATATACAAGCAGAATACATAATACAAAGTGGTTTTTTTTTTCTTTCCCTCTCCCCAGGGCCCAGTTATCCTGGGCAGCCTCCAGCAGGAAGATGGGCTCAAGCCGCCAAGCCGCCTGGCCTCCCCTGCAGGGGGGATGAACTCCAGGAAAACCCCAGCCCAGCCTCCCTCCTCCCCCCACCTGAAGGTGCCCACTGGACTATCGCCTTGTATCCCTTCTTATCTCCTCCAAAATGCAGAAAAACAGGTTGGTATTGTAGCAAATGCATCCGGTCCCAAGGAGCGGTGGCTGACCCAGAAAGGGTGGGGCAGCGAATTTTGGAAAAGCTGTGTTGTCAAAAGTCCTTATTTCTTGGTTCGAATGGGGGGAAAAGAAAGAGGAGAGCTTAGATCAGGGCCATTTTAAGACAGGACTCCAACTCCCAGAACCCCCCAGCCGGCAATTTTTGGGGCTTTGTGGGAGGAGGGTTTGGAGAAAGTCATGAAGAGGAGGGTAAATCCTCCCTGCTGAAATGGCAAATAAGAGTTGAGCACTTTTCTATCGTTCCTTTTTAATGGTTTTAATTTTTTTATTCTTTTAATTTAATTTGTTTTAATTCTTATTCTCCTCCAGCTTTTTCAGTGCTGGGAAATAAAACATGTTTTTGGAACCAATGATAATAACAATAATATTTAATAATAATAATTCCATTTTTTCCTTTCTAGAATTCTCACCTCACCCAGTCCTTAAGGAACCTGGTCTGTCAAAATCACTCCTGCGCCCGCATCAATGGTTCTCCAGAGCCCCCCAAAGCCTGCCCGTCCCCCCATCAAGTCAACGGAATCAGCAACTGGTGAGTTGTCCTATAAAGATGTAAGTGGATAAAATTTATCAGGCTGTGAGTTCGATCCTAGGTGTAGAGGCAGATATTTTTCTCTCTCTCGGCACAATGAGAATATATCTGCTGAACAAAACTCTGCATCAATGACAGGAAGGGCATCCGGCCAGTAAACACTCTGCTAGCTCCATTCAGTTACCCCTGAGTAAGGGATTAAACAAAGATGATGATGCTTTAAATGGATAAATTTATAATGAACAGATCACGGGGGTAGTTATCGTACAAGATTTAAGTGGATAAAATTTATAAGGAAGAGCTCGTTGTGGTTGCCGTGCCTTTTTCAAGGTCATTTATATTTTGATCCTTTTCTCTGATTTTAATCTCTTCCCCCTTTTTGAAAATTTATCCTATTCGTATATACGAATAGGCTAGGATAAGATAAGATAAAATAAGATAAGATAACCGTTATTATTTTGTATTGTGAACAGACTTGTCCGCATTAAACATGAATTCCTTCCTTCCTTCCTTCCTTCCTTCTCTCCCTGCCTCTCTTTCTTTTTCTTTCTTCCCTCCCTCTCCTACTTTACTTCCTCTCCATCTTCCTTTTCTTCCTTCCTGCCGCCTTCCCTGCCTCCCTCCCTGTCAGTCCTTTCTTTCCTGTTTTTCTTCCTTTTCTTTTTCTTTCTCTTCCATTCTTCCTTTTTTCTTTCTTCCTTTCTCCCTCTATTCCTTCCTTTCCTCCCTCTTTCCTTCCTTCTTTCCTCCTTGTCTCTTCCTTCCTTCCTCTCCTTTACTTGCTCTCTTCCTTTTCTTCCTTCCTTCCTCCCTGCCTCTCTCTTGCCTCTCTCCCTCCCTCCCACCATCTTTTCTTTCTTTCTCTTTCATTCATTTTCTCTTTCCCTTTCTTTCCCCCTATTCATTCCTTTACTCCCTCCTTTTCCCCTTTCTTCTTCCTTGTCTCTTTTGCCTTCGTCTCCTCCTTTACTTGCTCTCTCCCTCTTCCTTCTTTTCTATCTTCCTGCCTCCCTCCCTCCATCTCTCTCCCTTCCTTCCTTCCTTCCTTCCTTCCTTCCTTCCTTCCTTCCTTCCTTCCTTCCTTCCTTTTTCTTTCTCCCCCACTCCTGCTCTCCTTCTCTCTCTCTCTCAGCTAGTTTCTCTCTCCAAGAGCTAGTTTCCAATAAAAATGTAAACGGGTGGTGCCACAATGCCATCAGGTGATTTTGTGGGGGCCACATCGCAACTCTGAATCGGACTGAAGTTCTCTTTGGTGGGGACCCATCGGCATCTTTGAATGGTCATAACTCAAGGACCCATTATAGTTGCGCTCTTCGTTTCCTGTCAATTTCTTTTGCAAGGATTCTGGGCAAGGGGGGTTATCATTCCTTCCTACACAAACCAACATCCCCGTTTAAGTTGCCTCCGGGATATTTTTTTATCGTTTTTTTCTTTGACCCTCCCAGCTTGAGCACCTGCGCCACCAGTGGCAGCTCTGCCGAAGGCCCGGCCTCTGAGAGGCACCTCAAGAAACCTCCACCGGCAAACCACAGCCTGCCCGGTGTGGCCTCGGCCCTGGACAACAGCTGCGTGGCAGCTCGGATCCGTCCCATCTGCAGGTACAAGAAGCGCCGGCTGGTGAGACTCGGCTCTATCGCTCACCTGAACCGGAAGGTAAGGCCAGAAGGCGAGGCAGACATTTCAAATGGGGTCCTTCTGAGTTGGGTGATGACCAAACTAGAGAACATCCTCAAGGAAGGAAGGGAAGGGAAGGAAGGAGGAGAAAGAAAGAAGGGAAGAGAAGGAAGGAAGAACTGGGGGATCCCTGGTGCTCTCTGAGCTGGGTGGTTTTCCTGCAGATGTTTCATGACCCAACTAGGGAACATCATCAGTGCTAGGGAGAGAGAGGGGTTTTCTCTCTGTAGACATACCATATAATCTCACTCCTTTCTACCACTGAGGATGTTCCCCCACAGAGCACCCAGGATCCCACAGTCCGTCCTCCTTCCATTCCTTTTCTTCAGTGTAACAGATTCAGAAGGGACCTGAGAGGTCCTCTAGTCCAACCCCCTACTCAAGCAGGAGACCCTTACAGAATCACAGAATGACAAGAGTCAGAAGGGACTTCGGAGGTCCTCTAGTCCCACACCCTGTTCAAACGGGAGACCCTTGACCATTTCAGACCGCCGGCTGTCCTGCTGGTTTTCTTCCAAGCCTCCCGCAATGGACCCCGCTCCTCTTTTCCAAGTCGTGAGGCCAAAGAGCGGTTCAAGTCGTCCCTATCGCTCTGCCCTCTCTCTCGCCCCACAGCCGCCGAAGCCTCTCAGCCTGAAGTGCACCTGTGAGCAGCCCAACTCCTGCATTTTGTGCAACTTCAAGGCCTCGCTGCCCCCCCTCGACCCAGAGGCCATGTCCTTGGAGGAACGCATCGCCTTGCTGGACTCCAGCTTCCACCCCATCCTCTCCTTCCCACACGGTGAGTAACTTTACACCCCCCATAACTCCTCCCCTCTCTGAAATTATTCTCTGTCCTCCTTCGCTTTTTTCTCCCCTCTGTCCTGTTAGCAGGCACAAAAAACATTTCCATTGCTAAGTGAGACGGTGAAGAGAGGCTTGCCTTCTTTTATGACTGGTCTTTACACCGTTGTTTAGGGTCTCACAGGCCTTGTTAAGTGAGCCACACGGGCTTTGGGGGAATAGAATATGGAATGGAATTGATTGGAATTAGAATAGAGTAGAATATGAATAGAATAGGATGCAGAATGGAATAGAATGCAAAATGGAATAGAAAAGGAAAAGAGAATGGAATGGAATAGGAAAGAATAGAAAATAGGATATAGGATATAGAATGGAATAGACAATAGAATTAGAACAGCTGGGTGAAATAGAAGAGAAGAGAAACTTTACTGTCGCTTTAAAATGTACACTAATCAGCATACATTAAAATGATATTTCCTTGTATTTAGCCCTCCAGAGGTAACCGTCGCGCAGATACCCTCATACACACGCACACGTATGACACAGAGAAACCCCACAGCCTTCATTCCAACATCTACATACACGGAGCAGAAAACCAAAGCTTCCTGCCAGCGTAATGAGACGCTACGGCATAAGGCATCGAAGCCGTCGACCCGTGTTACTCAAAAGAGGACAAGCCTCTTGAGTTCTGCCTCAACTTTTGCAGGGTTCCAATGTCATTTATTTATTTATTTATTTATGTTCTCTTTTTTTCAACAGGCAACCCTCTGCATTTACACTTCGAGGCCTTGCTCCGAGAAGACCACTGGCGCACCCCGAAACCCGACTTTCCGAAGCCGCCCCATGCCAGTTTGAAAGACTTAACCAACAATGTTGGCTCCCCATCACTTGCCGCTCCGGGTAAAAGTAACTGCATGTGGGTTTGGGGGCAGGGGGTTGCTGTCTCTTTGACACCATGTCCCATCTCCTGGATGGGCCTTGCAGTTCAAAAGGGAGTGGAACCAGTTGCCGAGCAGCTGAATTTCAATCGCGGGCTTGTCATCGTCATCACCTCTTTTTGGAAGACGGGGCGGTCCTTGACATAGGACCAGGGTGGGCGTGGACTGTTACCAGTTCACCTCGGTTCATGCGAACCGGTTCTAATTTTACCATATATTTCTTTTATGGCCGGTTCAATGAACCGGCAAATCCTGCCCCTGGCTGGCCCTGCCCTGCCCTGCCCCTCCCAGGAGTCTCCACGCAGCCCGTTTTGGATGCCAGGTAAGTACAGGGCCCACGTGGAGGCTCAGGGAAGGTGAAAAATGGGCTTCTTGGAGGATCCAGAAGGCCGGAAGTGGGCCCGTTTCCAGCTTCCAGGAAGCCTCCAGAGCCCGGGAGGCTGTTTTCGCACTCGCGAAGTCTCGAGGAAAGCCTCGGGAGCCCATGGAGCGCAAAAACGCCCTCCCTCCCCGCCATCGGGCTGACTAGGCCATGCCCACCGTGGCCACACCCACCCAGCAACCAGGCAGAGAACCAGTTGGTAACATTTCGGGAGCCCACCCCTGCGCACGACCACTGACTTTGCTGTGGCGGAGGAAGACGGTTTTAAATTAACGTCTCCGTCGTTAAGGGAATCCCAGCCGTTGTTCCCGTCAGTTGTCAGTGTTCCAAGCAAAGCTCCCCCCTAGAAAGCAGAACTCCCTGGTCATTAAAAGTGCTTCCGGCTTCTTTTTCCTTCGATGGGAGCCTTCCACTTTGTTGGCTCAGCGAGACCTTTTGTTTCAGTCAAAAAATGGAACGTTGCCCCTTTTTACGACCTGTCCAGTCGTGTGAAGTCAATCGCTCTCAGGGTGAAAAGTTAGTCCCCGTGGTCATTAAAGCAAATCTGGGTTTCCCCATTGATGGAAGGTGGCAAAAAGGGTCTGACCCTCGTCATAAATACGAGTCAGTGGCAGAGCGTCTGAATTTTGATCCTGTCAAGGGTGTAAGTAAGAAACACAGTGCCAAGTCCCTCGTTTCAGGGCCGTTGGAACTTCAAATGGTCGTAAGTCGAGGGCAACGAAGAAGGCGGACCTCTTTTCTCCAAATGACGGGAAAAGATTTTTCTCAGGGCCAGAGAACCCAGGTCGTTCATCGGTTGGCAGAGAACGGGGTCGACGGTGGAATCCCAAACCCTCCAGTACATAGTCTCGGTTACGACAGATTTGACTGACTTGCCTTTCTCTCTCTCTCTCTCTCTCTCTCTCTCTCTCTCTCTCTCTCTCTCTCTCTCCCCAGGTACTCTGTTGAAAGGATTGGCCGGCTTTGGGCTTTGCGCCCGGCGCCCCGTGCCCAACAAACCGGGTGCTCTGCACTCGGCGCCGCCTCTGTGCCTCGAAAACTCTCCTGTTCTGCATGCCAATCACGTGCCCCCTCATCCTGCCACAGCCGGCAGCAGCAGCAGCTCCGCCTTGGTAAGTGAGCCGGAAAAGGGCCATGTGCAAAAGGCAGCCCACAACACCGTAGCTGTCGTCGTCCTCCTCCTCCTCCTCCTCCTCCTTATCATCTACCACTTCTTCCTCTTCTTCCCCCTCCTCCTCCTTTCCCTTCTAAGCACTGATGATGTTCCCTAGTTGGGTCATGAGGCGTCTGCAAGAAAAACAACCAGCTCAGAGAACCCCAAGGAGCCCACAGTCCTCCCTCCCTCCTTCCTTCCAGCACTAGTGATGTTCACAGATTTTCTCCTCCCTCCTCTTTCTCCTCTTCTCCCTTCTAGCCCTGGTGACGTTCCCTAGTTGGGTCGTGCAATGTCTGATAGAAAACCACCCAGCTCAGAGAGCATCCAAGGAGACACCACCCCCCCCAGTCGTTCTCCTCCTCCCTGCAAATCCCACCCCCGCAATCCTTGTAACACTGATGATGTAACCGAGCGGGGTCATGAAACATCTTCAAGAGAACCTGCCCTCCCCGTGCCCCTGCTCAGAGAGACGCACAGCACACCCTTCAACCCTGAGCTACACACACCCTGTAATAGGAAAGCACCACGCTGGGCTGTTGCCTTGTCTCCATCCCGCCAAAATCCCCTCGCAGGTCACTTAGCCCAACCCCGTCTTAAGAGAAACCCCTTTTATTCAGAGGTAAACGCCCCTTCACTCCTGCGAAGTGGCAAGATTTCTGCCCCCCTCCCCTGGCGTCTTTTGTTTGTTGCTTTGTTTCACCGATGGTGTGTTGTGGTGTGTGTGTGTGTGTGTGTGTGTTTTTCTCTCCCCATGCAGCCTGCCAAAAAGAAAAAAGTGGAAACTTCCTACGATATCAACAACATCGTCATACCAATGTCCATGGCCTCCGCCACCCGGGTGGAAAAATTGCAGTATAAAGAGATTTTAACCCCCAGGTGAGTTCCTTTTGATTTGATTTGATTTTACAATATTTTAGTTTTACAGCATTTTACTGTATTGTATTTGATTTTATTTAATTTAACTTCATTTATTTCATTTATTTTATTTTAATTTTATATTTTATTTTATTTATTTCATTTATTTTATTTTATATTTCATTTGATTTCATTTATTTTACTTTATTGTATATTTTGTGTTATGTTATTTTATTTTATTAGGGGGAGGGTGTGAAATCTCAAATTGATTTCCTGAGGAATCCAGAATCTGGAATTTTAAAAATTGAAGACGAAGAGTAAGTTAATTTGAAGGGAGGAGTGGGGAAACCTCACGTCTCAGTCCCAGAAGGAATTCCATTACAGGGAATTCCAAAGCTGACACCTCGACTTCATGACCACATTTTTTTGGCTGAGAAAGATGGAGGTTAAGGGAGGACAATCGGTTGTGAAGTGGAAGTGTCGGGGAAGTGAGTTGGGCCCCATTTTATGCCTTTTCCTACCATTGTCATTAAGGGAATCCATGCAATTGTTGAGTCGCACAGTTAAGCGAAACAATTCTCAGGGAGTTTGGCCCCATGTAAGGACCTTCCTTGCTGCCGACGTTAAGGGAATCACTGTGGTTGCTCATTGAATCACACAGTGGTTAAGTGAAGCTTTGGCTAAGTGAGTTTTGCTCCATTGTCAGACCTTTCTTGCCACCGTCATTAAGGGAATTCGGGTTCAGTAAATCACGTGGTTAAGTGAAGCATTTTTCAGTGCTGTTTGCCTTGTTTTAAGACCTTCCTTGCCACTGTTGATAAGTGAATCACTGTGGTTGTTAAGTGAGTCACAAATCGACCGATCCATAACACCCCCCTCCCTTTTTCTCTCTCCAGCTGGAGAACAGTGGATCCCAAAGAGTTGGTGATCTTAGAGGAAGCAGACATGGAGGTAAAGGGTGTGTGTGTGTGGTTGTGGTCGATCCCCAAGCTTGGGATGTGTGTGTGTGTTTCTAAATACACATTGCACAACCCGCAGCCACAATTTGGGAGTGGAAGGAGGAGGGAGGGGACAGGAGACGCCTGGCGTGGTATGATGGGGAAGGACAATGCAGGGGCCTGATGACATTCCTAGTTGGGTCGTGAAATGTCTGCCAAGGAAACAGCGAGGCTCAGAGATTCCCCTCAGTCGTCCTCTTCCTACTATGACTACTACTACGGCTATTTCTCTTTTTTCCTCCTCTTCCTTTTCTCCTTCCTCCTCCCTGTCATCTTCTCCTTCTACTTCTCCTCCTTCCACCTCCTATTCCTCCTCCTCCTCCCTGTCTTCTGCTTCTTCCCTTTCTCCCTCCTCTTGCTCTCCTTTTTCTTGTTCCTCCCCCTCCCCATCAACTGCTTTTCCTCTTTCCTCCTCTTCCCTTTCTCCCTCCTCCTCCTCCTCTCGTTTTTTTCCTCCTACTTCTCCTCCCTCCTCCTCCCCTCTAGTACTACCCCTCCTTCTCCCTGTCTTCCTCTTCCTCCTCATCCCTTTCTCCCTCCTTTTTTTCCTTCTCCATCTCTTTTTTCTTCAACTCCTCCTTCCTCTCCCTTCTTCCTACTCCTTCTCCTCCCTTTCTCCCTCTCCTCCCCCTCCCCTTCAACTGCTTTTCCTCTTTCCTCCTCTTCCCTTTCTCCCTCCTCCTCCTCTCGTTTTTCTTCTACTTCCTCCTCCTCCCCCCCATTTATTCCTCCTCCCCTTTCTCCCTGTATTTTTCTTCCTTCTCTTCCCTTTCTCCCTTTTTTCTTCTTCTCCATCTTTTTCTTCAACTTCTCCTCCTCCTCCTCCTCTTTTTCTACATTTCCTTCCTTCTCTTCCCGTCTATTCCTCCTTCCTCCTCCCCCTTCTCCTTTTCTTCCTCCTCCTGCTTTTCCTCTGTGTCAATCCCCTTCTCTTCTGATGCTGTTCCTAGCTGGGTCATGAAACGTCTGCAAGAAAACCACCCAGCTCAGAGAGCCCCAAAGGATCCCACAATCCTCCTTCCTTCCTTGTCTTTGCTTCTTTCTTTCCTTCTCCTTCTCTCCCTCTCTTTCTGCCTCTCTCTCCCTCTCCTCCTCCCCTCCCTGCAAACGCCCTCCCGTCTAGCACTGATGACGTTTCCTTATTGCGTCATGAAATGTCTGCAAGAAAACGGTCCAGCTCAGAGAGCACCAAGGACCCCCACAGTCCTCCCTCCCCCTGTTCCCCCTTCCAGCACTGATGATGTTCCCTAGTTGGGTCATGAAACATCTGCAACAACAACAAACAGCTCAGAGAACAACCAGGGACCCCACAATTGTTTTCTTCCTACTCTTCTTCTGCCTCCTCTACTCTGTGAAACCAACACCCACCCCACCCCCTTCTAGCAGTGATGCTATTGCCTGGATGGGTCATGAGACGTCCACGAGAAAACCACCCAGCTCAGAAAGCACCAACGATCTTACAGTCGACCTCCTCCTCTGGCTCCTTCTCTTCTTTTCCTGGTGCCCCCCACCTCCATCCCATCATTTCTGTGATATGTAGAATTATATATGTGAAAATATAAAGCAATGGTAATGCCATTTTTAACAATTTCCAAACTAGATTGGAGACCTTTTGACCTTCACTTTTATTTTTCTTCTAGCTGGAAGACACTTCGGATGAAACGTATCTGACCTATCACCAAAAATTTGAAGAGCTGGAACGAGCCCGCTGGGACTCCTGGACCGGAATGTCCTCCCAGAGACGAGGAAACAGGTTAGCGGTTCCCACGAGCTCTTGCCTGCCCCTCCAAGAGAGAGTCTCTTCCCACTCAGAGAGATGAGCTGCTACTTCTAGACCAGGCCTTCAGGCTAAAGAACAAACTTCTCAACTCGCCTCTTAGTTTCCCTACCTTATAAGCCTCAGCATGGTGGGCAGCTCCTGGGGAGGTCTTAAGATATGCTGAGGTTGCAAATGGATTATCCAATTTTAGAGGGAGGGAGGGGGTGTGTTGCTACCGGTGCTGGCAGCAGAGTTGGACAGTGAGGAGGTTGGGGAGGAACATGGGCCAGTCCTGGAGTCTGGGGAAGGCTCTGCGTCTGAGGCAGAGATGGGGCCAGGGCCGTCCCACAGTTACCAGCTGCCTTCAGAGTCGGAGATTCAGGGGGGCAGAAGAACAGCTGGAGCCTGTCCTCAATGTGTGTATGCACAGAGCTGCCAGAAGAAGGGAACAGCTAAGAAACAAGGGAGTAAGGACACAGATGGATGGTGAATGGCCCCTCCCAGAGGGATTAAAAGAGGAGCGAAAGGGGAGGGGGCTTTTGCAGGAAACAATTTGTTCGTTGCCACAGTGGGAAGATCTGTCTGTGCATCTCAGAGACTCCGTGCCGAGTCCTTCCTTGTCAGCACTGCGTTTGGAAACATTTACTTGGCCGCCCTCCAGGCTAGGTCGGGGCTGTGCTCCTAATCACACCCTTGAAAGGCTGTTGGCCAGGCCCTTGGCGGAAGGCGAATGCAAGAAATTCGCCTTCCTTTAATAAAAGGGGTTTTGCCGGGAGAAAAAAATCTGCTTAGTGCTTTTGGGGGGAAGCTGAGGTCAGAACAGATAGATGGATAGATAAGATGCTAGAGTTGATATGGTTGGATGGATAAGATGATAGCAAGGGAGATGGGTGGATGGGTAAATAAGATGATACGATAGATTCTTCCATCCATCCATATATATAATCTCTCTAGCTATCATCTTATCTATCATGTCATCCCATCCTTCCATCTATCCAATCTGTCTAGCTATCACCTTACCCATCCATCCAATGTGTATAATCTCTATCTCTGTATCCATCCGTTCATCCATATCCGCTCTCCAGCTGTCTTATCCAACCATCCATCTCTCTACCCAGCATCTTCCCATTCACCCACCTATTCCATCTCATCCATCCATCCTGTATAATCTCTCTAGCTATCATCTTGTCCATCGATCCATCCATTTATATCATGTCTCTATTTTATCCACCCGTCTATCCCTCTACCTATTATCTTCCCATTCATCCACCCATCCATCTCTATCTATATATCCATCCATCCATCCTGTATAATCCATCATCTTATCCATTGATCCATCCATACACGGTATATCGTCTCTAGCTAGATAAGATAGCTAGAGAGATAGATTATACAGAAAGGATGGATGGATGGATGGATCGAGGTGGATGAATGAGAAGATAACATGATAGGTAGAGAGATGAGATGGATGGATGGATAAAATAGAGATATGGATGGCTACAAAGATAGATGATACAAATTGGATAGATGGATGAGATGGGATAACAGCTTGAGATGAGATGGACAGATGGATGGAGAAGATGTATAGATAAGATACAGAGTTAAATTATATAGATTAGGGCAGGGGTCAGCAACCCACAGCTCTGGAGCCGCATGTGGTTCTTTCCTCCCTCTGCTGCGGCTCCCTGTTGCCGGTTGGCTCCACAATTGATAGGGCTTTCGGTTAGGACAGGTAGAGGAAAAAGGATGCCGCGCTAGGAGGAGACTCTATGGTGGGGGATCCGCCATAGAATCTGGTCGGCTCCAGAATTGAACGGGGGACTTCCGGTTAGGAGGTTTGTGGCTCTTTTGAGTGTTTAAGGTTGCTGACCCCTGCTCTAGTTAGATAGCTAGAGAGATAGATTATTACAGATTGGATGGATGGATGGACAGATGAATGGGAAGATAAGATGATAGGTAGAGATTTGAGATGGATGAATGGATGGATACGAAGATAGCGATTATACACATTGGATGGATGATAGCTAGAGAAATTGGATAGATGGATGGATGTGATGACAGCTAGAGATGAGATGAATGGATGGAGAGGGATGGATAGATAAGATAGAGACAAATTATATAGATTAGATGGGTGGGTACATACAAAGATACGTGATAGGTGATTGATGATAAAGTAATAGCAAGAGAGAGAGATGATAAATATAGGATGGGTGGATGGACAGAGATATAGCTGAAAGGGGGTGGTGGTGTTGAAAGTACGGATTGGATGGACAAACGAATTGCCCCTGGCTGGCCTGGGAATCCTGCTCTAAGGATGATAATGCAGCAGAAAGAAGCCTCGTGTATCATATAGCATCTCTCCAGTCTAAATCAAATTCTTCAAAAGGGTGGAGGGCTTAGAAGGGAGAAGTCACAATTTTCCAAACCTTTGTCTGGTTTTCTATCTCTCTAGCATATCTCTTTTTCCAGTGTTTCACACACACCCCAAAACGTGCCCCTCCCTCATTTGATCTCCTCTTGGAGGCACCCCTGTCCGCCATTGGGGTGCAAGGAATAAGACACACACACACACATACACACACACACACAGCTCCATCCACCGTCCCAAGATCTCTTTTGAGACTCTGCTAAGTTAAGCTTCCTGCTTAATGGGGTTCTTGTGTTCCATTCTCCTTCCAGGAGCTCCTCCCATAAAGCCGATGGGCGCTGGATGCCTCCTCCTGGCTGCCAGGACAGCGTGCCGAACAGCCTTCACTACCTTCAGGATGCCAACTCTCCCACTGTATCGCTCAGCCCAGACCCCTTCAACATTCCAACGTCCCTGGTGTTAAGAGGCCGAGGAGGGAATTCCTTCAGTGAAGACTCTTCCTTCAATACAGACGAGATCCAGGTGAGGCCATTGGAAGCAGTCCTCGGCTTAGGACCATAAACGGGAGCAGAATTTTGGTCGCTGGGATACGTGGTCGCAAAGCACAATGTCGTAGATTAACGGTAGCAGTTCTGGCAGTCCTGATTGCTATCATTAAGCAATGAGCTCGTATAACTTCAGCTTCCTGCTGGCTTCCCCATAGACTGCATAGGAGAAGCCAGCAGGAAACATTGAAGATTGGTATTACAGGTAGTCCTCAGTTTACAACTGTTGGTTCAGTGACGGTTCAAAAGGCCCAACAGCACTGAAAAAAGGACTTAGGACCATCGGTCACATCAAAATTCAGACATTTAGCAATCCATATTTAGGACAGATTCAATATCCCGGGATCCCCTTTTGCAGTCTTCTGATAAGCAAAATCAGCGGGGGGAGCCAGATTCGCTTAACCATCTCCAGGCTGGCTTCACCACAGAAGAGAGTCTGACTGAGTGACATTGGTGAGCAACGGAGCAAAACTCACAACAGCTGTCTCGCCTAGCAACCTACATTTTTGGCTCAATTGTGGCCATCAGTCACAATAGTTGTTAAGTGAATCACTGCAGTTGTTGACTAAATAGCAGAGTTGCCAAGGAAATCAGTCTTCCCGATTGACTTTGCTGGGCAGAAGATGTCAGAGCATTTGCAGCGTGACTACTATTGTGAGACAACGCAGCAACAAAACAAAGCACACAGAGGCTTAGACATTTAACAGTGATTTATATACAAGACGTATTCAGAAATATACGTGGTAGGCAAATACCTGACAAGCAAGCTATCTTCAACTACACAGAGAACTTTGCACAAGGAAAGAGAACATGCCCTCTAACGGCTGCCTTTATGTAGACACCTCTTAAAAAGGTAAAGCCTTCCATGGACCCATCCATAGTCTTAAAAAGGCAGCATCAATGCTGATTCATCCTCATTGCATCAGCCTTACATTGCATCACCCTTACAGCAACTGGTCAGCTCTTAAATCTCAATACCTTAACAGAAAGAGAATCACGTGACCCCAGTCCACTGTAACCATCATAAATATGAGTCAATTGCCAAGCTTCTGAGTTTTGATCACGTGACCCTGGGGAACGCTGCAACGGGTCATAAGTATGAAAAGCGGTTATTAGTCCCTTTTTTCAGGGCCTTGGTAACTTTGAAGATCTCGGGTGTTAGATATCAAGGACTAGTACTGTATTCCCACAGAAGTATGTCGTAACTTCAAATGGTCACTAAGTACCATGTTATCCCCGAAAATAACACTGAGTCTTATATTAATTTTTGCTCCAAAAGATGCATTTGGACTTATTTTCCAGTTAGGCCTTATTCTGGGAAATACGGCATTAAATATGTCCATTTGGATGACAATCTTAACTGGGGCTTATTTTTAGGGTATGGCTCATATCACTGAGCATCCTGAAAAATTATGCTAAGGTTTATTTTCCGGTTAGGTCTTATTTTGGGGGAAACACGGTAACTGCTCATAAGTCGAGAAGAACCAGGATGGGTTTTCCTTCGCTGAATTCTCCTTCTCTCCCACTAACACTGCTGTTCTTCCTCTTCCTCACCTCTTCAGAATGTTCTGCCTTGGGAACCCCGCACCTTCCCACTTTCCGATGCCGACTACCGGGCGCTTCACGACTCCTCCCACAAAACCTTTGGCCAGCAGTGGGATGAAGCCTTGAGGACTAACTACATGAACACCGCTGGCCTCTCTTACCTGAGAGAGGCGTTCCCGGCGAAACGTCCGGGACCTCCCGAGGACGGTGATCGGCAGCACCAGGCCGAGCCACGTTGCTTCATCGCCTCCATGCTGAATAACAGATGACCTCTCGGGCTCCGGAGAGAAGACGTCGGGAGAGTTTCACCCACACTCTAGAGAGGCATCACCGAGCTCAGCTGGCAAGCCAGGCGCCAGGAAAGTCGAGCACAACGCGGAGGTCCATCTTTGGACTAGGGAGTTCCCCAC
The DNA here is from genome assembly GCF_049901715.1 of Pseudonaja textilis. NCBI lineage: Eukaryota > Metazoa > Chordata > Lepidosauria > Squamata > Elapidae > Pseudonaja > Pseudonaja textilis. Next base: position 482,135 of record NC_142008.1, read on the forward strand.
GACCGGCGAGAAGGGCCGGCAGGGGCCATTCGCCGAGCCTCTGTGGGGCGGGAGGAGGGGGTGACCTGGAGAAGCCCATCGGTAGGTGGGAGAACTCGGAGCACCACACAGGAAGGAAGGTTAGGGGCTGCGGGAGACAACCCACCTACCTCCCCAAAAAGGGAAGCAGAGAGGCTGCAGCACACACCAAGAGGAGATGCTTGGAACGGACACGGTTGATGGGAACCTCAAAAGCAGGAGGGAAGTGTGGATTAATTGGGGAGATTGATTAGTGGACGATAGGCTTCGTCCCCCAGAGCCGCTAGTTAATGGGGTGGGGGTTGCGAAGGAAAGGTTCTGCAGGGAAGCGCGATAAATTTTATCATTTTGATCTATGCCGCTCTGGAATCCACGGTGTTCTGAACACAAAACTCGTTCTGGAATCGGCGGTTTTTCCTATCTCTGAATCATGGTTTCTCCTGATCTTTTTGGGAGGGGAGAAAAAAACAATCAATCATGATTGCTACCGATGCTTTTTAGACTCTTCTATTCAGAAAAGCGGCCGATGCTATGCAGTTGTACGGAAATGCTAATTTAATCAATAAAAGGAACTTGACCAGATAATAACATGGGCTCTGAAGTGATCATTGGGGGTAGGTTTGGGGAGGGGGTTGGTTGCAAATATTCTTTGAACATCATTTTAAAGATATTTTTTAAAATATCTGGATATCTCTTCTCGGTCATCCAGGTCATGGATGTTCTTTATCAAGAACTGGACTTTCTTGTTTTTTTCTTTGAAGAGGTTTTGCTCCTCATTCGAGAAGCTTCTTCAGTTCTGGTTAACAGTTCAGTTTTTCCTTTAAAGAGGTTTTGCTTCTTATCCGTGAATCTTCTGTTCTGGGTAACAGTTAAGTTCAATTTTTTTCTTTGAAGAGATTTTGTTTCTTATCCGAAAAGCTTCCTCAGTTCTGGTTAACAGTTCAGTTGTTCAGTCAGAACTGAAGGAAGCTTCTTGGATGAGAAGGGAAAAAAACCAATTAATAATCCTTGCAGACAACTGGTCATTTGTATTAGAGAGTCACTGAGACTGCTTGGGGTTTTTTTCTGTGTCCTCAAGGTCACCGGAGTAGTGCACACGGGTGTGGAGCCTTCTTGGAACTACCGAAAGGACCCTTACAGCCTGGAGACTCCATTTCCATTTTGATTCTCCTCCCCCTCTGGAGCAAGAAATGGCGGTTATAGGAACCCTACATCATCGAACTGAATGCCTGCCTACCAGTTCCTCAGACAATATGGCTGCTGTTGAGCTAGCTGGGAGTCGAAGCCCATCCACCCATAGGGAGGCTGCCCTGGAGTTCATCACGGTGTGGTGGAATGTAGTCTGGATTCCCAGGAGGGAGGGACCGAGACGCATCAAGCCAATTTAAAGGCTGTCCTCCCTAAGTTCTATCAGTACATAGACTGTCCCCCTTGAATCACGTATATAGGAACATTATGCATGGATACAGGACCGTGGTGGCACGCAGAGCCATTACTGCCGGCACGCGAGCACTCGACCAGAAAAGGTGTAATGCGCATCTGCGCGCGCTGCCCACCCACCAGCTGATTGTCAGGTATCTGCGCACATGTGCAGGGCGCACGGTGGCACGCAGGATACATGCATGCGAAAAAGCATGCAGCACGCGTGAGAAGGTCGCATGCGCAGAAGTACGTATCGCGCGAGTTGCGCTGGTTGTGCGTGCATGCAATGGCACAATGTGGCACATGCGATGGCACGCAAGCATGAGCAGGCATGCGCGCACGCAATTATCGGCACGTGAGCCCCAAACGGTTAGCCCCCACTGATCTAGGACTATGCCTTTACCCCACCTGGGGCAGTCAGATCATAGATCTCTGCTGTTGATTCCATCGTACGGCCCTCTTGTCAACAGAATCGGACCATCAGTTAGAGAAATAAAAGAGCGACGAGTGGGTGAATCTGAGGAACTTCAAGATTCCTTTAGAAGCACTGAACGGGCACTGAGGAGGACAATATGGATACTTACACCTCAACAGTTCCTTTTTTTATATCAAAAGCTGCACCGATGTTGTCACTACCATCAGACAAGTACGGGTGTTTTCTAACCACAAGCCCTGGATAGATAGAGACATGCGCCTTTTATTAAGAGCTAGAAATGCCGCTTTCCATTCTGGTTACGCACTACAGGATAGCAAGGCAAGACTTGCTAAATTGAAAAAGGGCATCCGGGACGCTAAAGCTACATAGAGACGGAGGATTGAACATTTCGAGAGGTTGGACTCTCGGTCGGGTATGGCAAGGTCTGCGACAAATTAGGGGGCAGATCAATTCAAGTAGTTTGTCTAGCAGCAGTGATTCTTTGGCTGAGCAGCTAAATCCATTCTTCAGCAGTTCTGAGGTGGAAACAGGAATGCCCATCACTCCAGCATCTACCACTGATAGTACACCGCTAATCTTTACCGTTGATAGGCAACCACTTCTACTGCAGGTTTCTGATGTGAGACGCACTTTCCAGAATATTAACACCCGGAAGGCAGCTGGGCCAGATGGAATCATGGGGCGAGTTGTTAGGGACTGCCCTGCAGAGTTAGCTCGAGTGTTCAGAGACATTTTCAGTCTATCCTTGCTCTATCCCTACCCTGCATGAAGACATTCATTATAGTGCCAGTCCTTAAGCAGACAGTAGTGGTATCTCTCAATGATTATGGACCGGTAGCTTTAAGATCTGTTGTCATGAAATCTTTTGAGAGACTGGTGTTGAACTACGTTAAGGCTAGTCTTCCATCTCCTTTGGACCCACGCCAATTGGCATATAAGAGCAACAGATGAACTGATGATGCTACGTCTATTGTTGTCCATACTGTGTTGAATAATTTGGAACAACAGGGAACTTATGCAAGGCTGTTATTTGTGGACTATAGTTCTGCCTTTAACACCATCCTACCCAACAGGTTGTTTCTTAAAATGTCCAATTTGGGTATAAATCGGAAGATTTGTTTGTGGATTAAGGATTTTCTGACAGATAGATCACAGTCAGTAAGGATGGGATCTCACCATTCTTCTACTCTGATACTAAGCACAGGAGCCCACGAGTTGTGTGCTAAGCCCCTTCCTTTATTCTTTGTACACACATGACCATTGTATAACATCAATGCAATTATTAAAATTGCGAATGTCACGACAGTGGCGGGGCTCACTAACAAGAACAATGAGTCTGCTTACAGAAAGGAAGTGCAAAGGCTGACACTGGTGTAAAGAAAATAATTTTACACTTAACACCCCCAAAAAATCCCTAAAGAACTTATAATTGACTTCAGGAGGAAGAGAGATGTACATTTACCATTGTAAATAAATGGTGAGGAGATGGAGAGGGTTGGTAGTTTTACATTTCTGGGCACTTCCATCTCGGAGGATCTCATGGACTATGAATGCTAACACGCTTGTAAAGGAGGCACAGAAGAAGAGGCTGTACTTCCTGAGAATGCTCAGGAAGAAAAATCTATCTCAGTATCTACTTCTGTCCTACTACGGCAGCACCACTGAGAGTGTCCTGACATACGGCATTCTTGCATGGTATGGGAGCAGCTCTGGAGCAGGTAAAAAAAGCTCTACAGAGAATCATTAAAACTGCCCAGAAATGGCACTTCCGGTGGCACTTCCGTCAAAGACGGATCGGAGACCACAATCATGCACGGCTTTGATCTGTGCTCAGCCTGTTGGAGGGACTGGATCCACTCTGGAGGGGTGGTGAAAGAGGCAGAGACCGTCAGCTGGGCCGAGGGGAGCCACATCTCCCTTACCTGGCTAGGTATACTCCCCTTGAAGATAGGCTGTAGCGGCAGTCTTTAATGGCTAACCTGAAGACGGGAAGCTATCCAGGAATTAAGTTTGTGCTGGAGCAGTGAAGTGGTGAGTGGTGCTTGACCAGACAAAATACTTTGGATTTCTACAAGGCAACCCCAAGAAATAGAAGGAAAGAGCTCTTGTTTAAGATTGTAGAAGCGGCAATTGGAAAGTAAGAGGAAAATTATAAGGTAAATAAAATTGGACTAGAAAAGGACTGAAATGTAAGTGATATCATTTAGAGAAAACTTTTTAAACAATAACAGAATCAGAAATACAATTTGGAATATTATACAGAATTTGGCATTGATTAGAATGCTGGGCTTGCTGGAATTGACTACATTTTAAAAATATAATAGCTAATGATTGAAGATTAGCGGAATTAATACAAGCAGGGGGAAGAACTTTAAAAGTGGAAAGTGAAAACTGATGTAACAGCGCCACCTAATGCTTAAAGGAACTTTTTTCTTATGATTATATGGCAAATTACTGGTCTAGTAAATGCATGAATGGGAAATGAAATAGAAGACTATAACAACAACCCTGGAAGCACAAAAAGATTACAGCAAAGGGACAAGCGAAGATATTATCTTAGGACTGTTTGGTGGATTGGGGCTGTGATAAGGAAACAGAAGGATTAACAAGAGAAATTAAGATAAATGGATATTTTCGTTAAAGATTAAAATAGAAGATGCTGGCTTTTAATAAAATATAGAATAACTCAATTGAATAAGTAAAATGAATGAAATGTGCAAAGAACTCAGATCAGAACTGCAAAATGTGAGAGGAATAATAAAAGAAAGCATGTATAATGGCAGAAAAACTAGCAATGGCGATGCAGTTCACAGAACAAAGAAAGTCGAAGGAGGAGGATTTAAAGAAAGAGGAAACCAGCCCAAAAGAGCAAAAAGAACAATGGACATTGCAAAAAGACACGAAAGGAATTAAAATTAAGACTTTGATGGTAGTTGTGATAAACAAAAGGGAAAATACTTCCAAGATTAAACGAAAGAAGAAGGTATACAAGACGAAATCACAAAAGAGAGATCAGGAGGGGGGGCGGAATAAGTGAATGGGAGATGAAAACAAAAATAATAATAGGGGAAAAAAGAACTAAGAGAAAGGACTGGAAAAACTTGGAAAACTGGCTAAAATTAGAAGAAAGTATAGGGCCGGGAGACTAAGAGGTGATGGTTAAAGATAAAATAAAGGGGGGATTCCCCACGGAAATGTATTTTGGTCTTTTTTAGAAATATAGATTGGGGAGTTTTGAAGTTTAAAGTTTATTGGGAATTACTTTCAAAAATAAAGAAATAAGCTTAATTGGAATTAAAGGGGAATAAGACCTCACCATAAGAATATTATATTATTATATATGAGAAAAATGACAGAGTAACTTAAAATGGTTTTATTATTAAATCCTTTTATTTTTATATAATATTAAATAGAAAATGCAATTGATTATATAAAGGATATTAGAAAAACAAAGAATATGGTAATTTAGAAATGACTATATTGTAAAGTATTTGCAATGAGATTATTATATTATGATTAAAAAGGTGATGAATAAAAATTAAATAAAATTCCATAGGCAAAATTTGGCTAAACGGAAACAAAGAGGAAATATGAAATGGTTATATGAATATCCCTGGAATAAATGTAAGATTCATCGTAGATTGGGGGTAAATACCATGGGGATCCTGAATATATTAATTTTATTTTATTTTTGTTTTTCGTTTGCTATACATCGGCTTTGAGAAAGTAAAAGAAGAAAATAACGTAAAATAAATAGGTGGTAAGCTGGAAATGAAAATAATAGGGGATAGAGAGTGGAAAATATGTTCTAGGACGAAATGTTTTTGTTACTGGATTAATGAATGGAAAATATAAAGCAAACATTTAAAAATCAATGGAATAGATAATGATTTGGTAATGAAACTAAATAAGAAAGCTGGAAATGTAACTAGGACTATACTTGCATGTTGTAACCTGGAATCACATTGGTCACTTGAAGAAATGTATAAAAAAAAATTCTAAAAAAAAACCCTGCCCAGAATATCATTGGGCTCCAGCTACCAGCCCTGGACGACATCTTTGCACCTTGCTGTTTGATGAAGTCACACAACATCCTCAGAGACTCTTCCCATCCTGCTTACAATCTTTGTGAAGCTGTTGCCTTCTGGCAGAAGAACAGAACCATTAAAACTCGGACCACACATTTTCTGAACAGTTTTTATCCCGGAGCTATAATGGCACTTAACAATGAACTTAAAGACCACCATCGGTGAGCTGTTGGACAGGATTACTTGGTCTGTTGTGTGGATGCTTGTGTGTTTTTAGGTGGTGGGGAATTTTGGCGGGTGAGGAGGTGTTTGGAGATTGTCGTGTGTGTATGCGTGTTGAGTCTGGTCTCTGGGTGTTATGTGAATTTCGTTGTATGTATACTGTGTATATATGTACAATGATAAAGAATTCAATTTCCATTTTTTCCATTTTCAATTTTTTGTCCGGAGTGATAAGAGGTTCTACTATTTGAGCAGGGAGCCTGGAGTAGATGTCCTTCACAAAGTCCTTCTTCCAACTTGTGTTATTCTGTAAGCGTCTCCTACTTGAGTAGTGGGTTGGACTACATGACCCCCCCCAGTCCCTTCCAAGTCTTTTTATTCCACAATTCTGTAAGGTGGTCCTGGTTGGGCAGGGGCTTGGACTAGAAGACCTTCAAAATCCCTTACAGCTCTATTCCGATTGACGATTCCATATTTTGGACAGGTTTGAAAGGGGGGGTGGGGGTATCCAAGAGGCCATCTTTGTCAAAATTGAACAGTCTTGTCTGAACGGCGGGGTGTGTGTGGGGTGAATACCACAAAATCCATCTCCAGCCTACAACACAACCCTTTCAGCAGTTCCAAGAAGCCTCCCATTTGCACTTACTCAGGGGACCTGAGGACTTCAAGAAACCACCAAGCGGCCTCAACAGCTCTCTAAAAAAGAATGCAAATGACCAGGCGTCTGCCAGGAGTATAAATCCTTCCATTCTCCACTATCCAAATCAGAGCTTGGAGGTTTTTTTCCTCCCCTTGGAAGAGGTTTCCCTTCTCATCCAGAGGAGCTTCTTCACTTCTGATAGAAGAATTGAACTGTTAGCAAGAACAGAGGAAGCTTCTCGGATGAGAATCAAAACCTCTTCAAGGAAAAAAACAACCAAGAAAGGCCAGTTGCCTCTTGAAAAAAAGCACCTCTGGACACAACCATGATCCCAGATGACTGAGAACCCCCATATACTGTGATTAGAGATAGTCCTCGACTTAACACCAGTTCATTTAGTGATGGTTTGCAATTACAACGGCACCAAAACACGGAAATAAGTTCACTGAGCAAACGTTTCACTTTGCCATGAAAAAGGCGGCCTCAATTGGGGTCATAAGCCGAGGACTACCTGTATTTAACAGTAACCATCATAATGCCCCATGTCCCTCATAGAAGGGCTCCATACAGGTAGTCCTTGACTTACAACAGTTGGTTTAGTGACCGTCTTGATGTCCAATTAGCAATGAAGAGGGACTCCTGGCCGTTTTTACACACTTAACGACCACAGCAACATCCTAGACTTACATAATGCAAGTTCAGGCTTATGGGATCCAAATTCAAACACTCCACAACTGTCTCGTAGTTATGACAATCAGGGGGGGTCATGCAATCCCCTTTTGCAACCTTCCAACGAGCAAAGCCAAGGGAGAAGCCCGATTCCCTTAACCCCTTTCATTACCATAGCAATTTGCTTAATGACTGACAAGAAAGGCAGTCAAATGTAGGAAAGCACCCCCAGTGTCTCGCTTAGTGACAAGTTTGGGTTCAATTATGGTCGCAAATCGAGGACTACCTGTTAATTTGAAAACCGGCTACGTCAAAAAAACCTGGAAATCTCTCTCTGGCTACTTTACCAGGTTCGGAGGTTGCACAGAGCAAGGCAACTCTCATGCTACACGTGTCAAGCCCTTTCACAAGTGCAGACAGGACTCATCCAGGTTGGGAGGGTCTGCGTACCTCTCCAGGGTGTCTGGATTACCGTATTGGTCCCCCTCGCCCACCATAGCAGTGGATTATGAGAGTAGAAGTCCAGTCTTGCCTCCTCCTCCACGTGGCGAGACCGGGTCTAAGTGGGCGGGGCCAGGGAGCTAAGCTCCCATTGTCGCCCCTCCCCTCTCCATCCCCGACCCTCTTTCAGGGGTCTCGGGCTGCCTCTTATTCTCCTCGTCTCACGCAGGCGCAGTCCATTCCACTCACCCGCGCTTGCGCAAAAAAAAAAAAAAAAAAAAAGGCCTCTGGCCATTCGGCCGGGCCGGATGTCCATCCAAATCTCCGGGAGTGTGGCGGGGTGGGGGGAGAGAAGGGGGAATGCACGCCTGCGCACAACTTCCCGGCGGCGAGGACGGCGCAGGCGCTGGAGGCGAGAGGGCGTGTCTATGGGCCGTCGGCGCATGCGCTCTGCCTGGTCCTCCCCCCTCAGCCTGAGGCAACCCCGGCCGAGGAGCCGTCGAGAGCTCGGCGTTGAGGCGGCGCGTGCGCGGAAAGAGCGAGAGCGAGAAAGAGCGAGCGAGCGACGGCGAGCGAACTGCCTCAGTAGCCGCCGCGGCGCCTCCTCGGCCGCGCATGCGCGGAGCGAGGAAAGTGGGCGGCGCGGGGCCCCGGCGGCGGCGGCGGCGACGGCGCGGTAGGCCCGGCAGGACAATGGCGGCGGCCTCGGCCTCCGTAACGGCGGCCTCGAGTCCCGTGTCGGGGCCTGGAACCGTCGTCGGAGGCAGCGGGCCCGGTTCGGCTTCTTCTTCTTCGTCGTCGTCGTCGTTTTCCTCCGCCGGCCCTTTGTCGCTTTCCCGCCGGAAAGACGGAGGCCCCGCCGGGAAATTTTGGGAAAGCTCCGATACAGCTTCGCAATTGGAAGCCGCCCGGGCTTGGCTGGCTAAGCATTACAAGAAGGTGAGGGGGCAGGGTGGGGGTGGAAGAAAAAGAGAACCCGAGGCCTTTCTTTCCTGAGGTAAAAAAGAAAGAAAAAAAAAAGGGGGGGGAGAATACGAGGCCTGTCATCACTGGGGGGGGGGGGGAGAAGAAAGAAAAAGAAAGAAGGTCTCTCATTTCTGAGGGAAAAAAGAAAGAGAAAAATATGAGACCTGTCATTCCTGAGGGAAAAATAGAAAGAAAAATGAAAGGAAAAGAAAACAATAGGAGGCTTCTGATTTATGTGGGGGAGAGAAAATGAATAAGAGGCCAGTCATTCTGAGGGAAAAAAAAAAAAAATGCGGCTTCTCATTCCTGAGGGAAAAATTGAAAGAAAAAGAAGGAAAAAGATTAAGAGGCCTTTCATTCCTGAGGGAAAAATAGAAAGAAAAAGAGAAAAGAAAAGGAGGCTTCTCATTCTTGAGGGAAAAACAAAGAAAAGAATGAGGCCTCTCATTCCTGAGGGGAAAAAACACAAAAGAATGGGAGACCTCTGACCCTTGACCTCTGACCCTTACTCCCCTCGACCCCTCCCCTTTACCCCCTCCCTCCTCCTCCTGGACCCTCCCCCCTCCCCGCAGCGCTTTCTTAGGGTTAGGGTCTTTTTGTCAGAGTGGGTGGTCCCATCATCCACGGTGTGAGGAGGGTAGGAGGTTGTGGATGATGGGGCCAGCCAGACCTGGGGTTGATTTTTTTTCCCCTCCCCGTTTTCTTAACCCTAAATGGGGAGGGGGTCATTCTCCCCCCCACCCCCACCTCCCCAAAAGTCATACTATCTTTGCCTTCCTGCCCTTTTGGGTCTGGGGGGGTGGGGTGGCTGTGGATTATGGATCCAGCTGGACCTAGGGTCATGCCTCTTTCCCCCATATTTAACCCTAGATGAGGGTCATCCTTCTCCCCCCAGTCATAATGTCTTTCCCCTCCTGCCCTGTGGGATGCGGGGGTGTGTGCTGTGGATTATGGGTCTAGCTGGACTTGGGGACGGGCCTCCCCTCGTATTTAATTCTAGATAGGGTCATTGTTCCCCCCCAAAAAAAGCAATAATGTCTTAAGGTCTTTACCCTCCAGCCCTCTGGGGTGTGGGAGAGAGGGGTGGCTGTGGATTATGGGGACAGTTGGACCTAGGGATGCTCCACTTGGACTGGGAAGATGTCATTTGTGCAGCCAGTTGTGAGCTTTCCTGCATGGAAATTTCTGTCACTAAGCAAGACCTTTGCTTAGGGAATTTTGCCCCGATTTACGACCTTTCTTGCCATGGATGCTAACTGAATCTGTGCAGTCGTTGGCGGTTAAGGGAATCTGGATTCCCCCACTGACTTTGCATATTGCGAGGTCGCCAAGGGGGATCATGTGACACTTCAACCGTCGTAAATATGAACCAGTTGCCATACATCCAAATCTTGATCATGCGGTGGGGATCCTGCAAAAGTCGTCACCATAGAAAAGGGTCATAAGCCACACTTTTCGATGCCATTGTAACTTTGAGTAGTCACTAAATGGGATATTGGGGGGTTTAGTCTCCGTTTATATACAGTTGCTTGTCTTGGCAGTGTTAGAGGGAGCCCGGTTTCCTCCTTGATGGTTTTCTGCTTGATGGTTTGACTGGTGCAAATCCCTGCTTATCTGGATTTTTCTTTTTTTTGCCCTTGGTGCTCTTGGACCTTGGTGGTTTGCTTGTAGACGTCTTATGACGCAACTAGGGAACATTATCAGTGCTGGAAGGTTAGGATTTCGTCTCTGTTTATATACATTGCTTGCCCTAGAACTGCTGGTGGGAATGTGGGTATTTTCCTTTGTTTATTGTTTACCTGATTGTTTGGGGTTAATCCCTGCTTATCTGAATTTCTCTTTCTGTAGAGTCCTTGGTGCTCTCAGAGCTGGGTGGTTTTGTTGCAGATGTTTCATGACCCAACTAGGGAACAGCATTAGTGCTAGAAGGGAGGGAGGTGGGAGGAAGAGAAAGAGGAGAACTATGGGGTCCTTGGGGCTCTCTGAGCTGGGTGGGTTTTTTGCAGAAGTGTTGTCACCCAACTAGGGAATGTCATCGGTACCAGAAGGGGAGGGTTGTAGAGATGAGGGAAGGGGTGTGTGTGAGAAAGTAGAGGGGAGGGGGGAGGAAGAAAAGGACTGTGGGGTCCTTGGTGCTTTCTTAGTTTGGTGGTTTTCTTGCAGATGTTTCATGACCCAACTAGGAAACATCAGTGCTAGAAGGGAGGCGGAGGAGGAGGAGGAAGAAAAGGAGGAGGAGGAGGAGGAGGAGGACTGAAAGGTTCTCAGTGCTCTCTGGCCTTTGTGATTTTCTTACAGAATTTCATTATCCACTGAAATATGAATGAACCCAACATTAGCCCTGACGACGTTACCTAGTTTGGTAACAAGATGTCTGCAAGGGAACCACTAAGCTTGGAGAGTCCTCCTCCCCCAATTCCCTTCTAGCACTGATGCTGGTCCCTAGCTGGGTCATGAAACACTCTTCTATCCATGCCTGGATACGGTTGGTTACACTGATCGCTGTGACGTGGATTATAGACTCTTTGAACCCTTTGCGGGGTAGCTACGTTGCACCCAATGCTGTGAACTTGTTGTAACAACAACTCCTTTGGGTCGAATTTTTCCGAATTGTTTTTCCCATGTGTAGTCATTAAATTACGCAGCCTCTCTACCTTTTTTCTGAAACCCGTGATATCGGATGAGCCACAGAAGTTGTAAGGCAGGTCAAACCTGTTGGTTTCTTTTGTGCGTGAACAGGCATGAAGTTGCGCACGCGTGATACGAGTGGTTGCATACATGCTCAGCAGGGGATTGAGGCAGCTGTGCTCATCTCTGCAATCAGAATTCAAGTTTTTTTCTCAAAAGTTTGCCAGTTTTATTTACTCCTTTCTTCTTCTCCTCCTTTTCTTCCTCCCTCCTTTTCCTTCTCTTGTTCCTTCCTCCCTCTTTTTGTCTTCCTTCCTGCCTTCCTCCTATTCCTCCGTCTCCTTTCTTTCCCTCCACCTTCCCTTTTCATTCTTTCCTTCCTCTTTTTCTTCCTCTCCTCCTAATTCTCTTTTTTCCTTCTTTTTCTCTCCCTCCCTCCCTCCCTCCCTTCCTTTCTTCCTTCCTTGATTTATTTATGATTATTTGTTAACAACAATAAGAGTAATTTATCTATCAAACTTTTCACTGCCCCTTATCCCTCACAGAAGGGAAGTCATTGACTTACAACCGTTGGTTTAGCTATGGTTCCAAGTTACAACGGCACCAGAAAAAAAAGAGACATGAGCAGTTTTCACATTTGCAGCCATAATAGCATCCCCATGTGGCATGATCAAAATTCAGACGCTTGGCACCTGACAAGTCTTATTTATGAGAGTCCTGGAGGGGTCACGCAATTCCCTTTTGGCAGCCTTCCGATGAGCATAGTCATTGGGGAAGCTGGATTCACTTAACCATGTGGCTCACTTCACAACAGCAACGATTCGCTCAACAACTGTGGCAAGAGCTCCACTTAACGTACTAATCCTTCACATGATTTTAATTCTATGCCTGTGTTTCGACAAGCATGGATCGTATTAGCTTTTTCGGCTGTTGCTGCACATGGCTAGCTCATATTTCAATGATCATCTGTTAGGACTCCAATGTCCCTCTCACCGTTACTGTTTTCAAGCTGGATTTCACTTGTACCTTTGGTTTTTCCCACTTAGGTGTAAAACCTTGCTTTTCTATGCTACATTTCTATGTTTATGGCTGGTTCGGTGACTCAGTAAATCTCACCCCTGGCTGGCCCATATTGTTGGATAGGAGCAGGGGTGGGCTTCAAAAATGTTAACAATTGGTTCTCTGCCTGGTTGCTGAGTGGGCGTGGCCATGGTGGGCGTGGTCTAGTCTGTCTCTTGCACCACAGCGGGGGAGGGACATTTTTACCCTCCCCGGGCTCGGGGCTTTCTTTGAGCCTCCGAGAGGGTAAAAATGGCCTCCCTGGGCTCTGGAGGCCCTCTGGAAGCCGGAAATGGGCCCATTTACAGCCTTCCAGAGCCTCCAGGAGGCCCGTTGTTTTCCCTCCCTGAGCCTCCGCGTGGTCCCTGTGCTTATCTGGCATCCAAAACAGACCGCGTGGGGGCTCCTGGGAGAGGCAGGGCCAGCCAGGGGTGAGATTTACTGGGTCACTGAACCAGCCATAAAATTAGCTATCAGTTTGCTTGAACTGGGGAGAACCGGTACCAGCCCACCACTGGATAGGGCCCAGGGTTCGAGTCCATCCAGATCTTTTTGGATCCTGAGCTTATCTTCTGGGGTGTTGTTGGCTATTCCTGACAGTTTAGTGTCATTTGCAAATTTGATGAGTTTCTTTTCTATTTCCTCTCATACAAGTCATTTACAAAAACATTGAATAGCACTGGGTCTAAGATAGAGTCTTGTGGTACCCTACTGCTTACTTCCCTCCATTTAGTATCGTTACATACTATTCCTTGAGTACGGTTTATCAGCCAGTTACACATCCGTCTGATGGTGATGCTATCTATCCTACATTTTTCCAGCTTAGCAAGAAGTAGGTTGTGATCTACTCTATTGAATGCCTTACTGGAGTCTAAATATACTATGTCCACGGGATTTTGCTAGTCTATTAATTTGGTCACTTGGTCAGATAATGAAGTAAGATTCCTTTGGCATGATCGCTTTATAACAAACCCGGGCTGGCTGCTAGTTATAACTTGTTTCTTTGTGTGATATAGTTGCAATTATTGAAACTCAGTGGGATGAAACCCACATTAAATTTCATTTTGCTGGATTGGGCCTGTAGTTCCCTTCCATCCAGATCTTTCTGGATTCTGAGCTTGTCTTCTGGGGTGTTGGCTATTCCTGCCAGTTTAGTGTCATTTTCAAACTGCAGGAATTCCCCTTCTATTCCCTCATCTTGTCAGGACTCCAGCAGTTGACCTAATTAAATCATGAGCCTCGAGCCGGGCTACAAAAGGATTCTGAGACATGTAATTCACTGTCACCCTTGATCCTGGTTTCCCACCCACCCTCTCTGGGTTCATATTCTCCAAGGAAAGGCTTTCATAGCAGAGAGTCATCAATCATGTTCTCCAATTAGAGATTTGCGGGGCAGAAATTCTGATCCCTTAGTTATAATCTTTGCAAGATAAGAATAGAACACACTTTCGGTTCCAAACAGATGCACTGCTCTTTCAGATTTCTCCCCTCCCTCCTTCTGTTCATGGCAACTCTAAAACCAGCATAGAAATGTTTTATGAGTTGACATCATCTAAGGCATTTATGAAGCTATTCAAGAGTCCTGGGCCTGAGACTGTAACCTCGTGGTACCCCGCTGCTTACTTCCCTCCCTGGAGATCATACCGTTAAGGACTACTCGTTGAGTATGGTTTGTCAGCACCCCACTCCCATCTGGTGGGGGAGTTGTCTATCCTACATTTGTCCACTTACTGAGACGTATGTGTTGTGGTCTACTCTGTCGAATGCCTTACTGAAGTCTTTTGAGAGTATTTCGGGTCATCTGCAAATCTGAGTTCCCTTTCTCTTCCCTCATTCTTTTACAAAAGCCTGTATTGTCACAATCACACCTCCTTGCTGGTCTCCTGGCAGAGGACTGGCAGGTGTTGATACCAAACACAATAGCCTATGGGGAAGTTTAGCAGCTGGAAGTGCAGCTGTTCCTCCCCAGCTCTGTGACTCGATACCCTGACCAATCTCCCCTCTTGTCTGCCAGCCTGGGTAGAGTTTCATCTGTTGTGTGCTTGTGCTGTTGTGTATATGAATGAACCTGGGCCACCCACAATGGCCTGCAGGGCTGGATTTGATCGCCCTTCCATTTTTTGTTTTTTTTTAAGAGGCCGCCAATTAGTTTGGAAGCTGCCAGAGCAGAGTACAACAATTAGAAAAGCTGATAAAATCTTAGGTTGTGTATAGCAAAACTGGCCCTGGGATGGTACAGAATAGAAGGAGAATTGGAAGGGACCTTGGAAATTATCTAGTCCAGGGTCGCCAACCTTTTGGGATCTCGGGGACCACCAAACTCATAATTTCAAATCCCACGCACCATTACTATGAATTTTGGCTGACGGTGGCTTGCTGACGCAGGTGGGAAAGTCAGCCCCACGTTCCAGAGCTGCAGGAGTCACAGGACGGGCCCTCTGGGTCGTCCCGGAGCAGCTGCTCCTCCACCTAAGTGCACCGGCCTGCCATGGACTGGAGGAGCTGCTTACTCTTGGGACTCCTGCAGCTCTGGAATAGGGGACCGACTTTCCCACCAACATCAGCAAACCACCCCAAGGCGGATTTCCCTCCCCCGCCGTTGGTCTTACCTTCCAGTTCCAGCTCCTGTGGCTCTACGCAAGGTAAGGTTTGCGCTCGGCCGAAGGGTGGGGGGCAGTGGGTGGGCGGGCCATCTGGGCAGTGCAGCCTTGTGTTCCCATGCAGACTAGATTAATTGCTTTGGGGGGATATTTCTCTGCAGACCACCAAAATGTTCTTGCGGACCACCAGTGGTCCCTGCCCCACGAGTTGGCGGCCACTGATCTAGTCCAACCCTCTGCTTAGGCCAGAGACCCTTAGAGAATTACATAGTTGGAAGGGCCTTGGAGGTCATCTAGTCCAACCCCCCCACCCACCCCAGTTCGAGCAACAGACTCTTAGAGAAATATATGGCATTGAAAGTCATCTGGGAGGTCTCTTGGTCCAAGCCCCTGCTTCAAACAGGAAACCCTTTCAGAATCATAGAACAACAGAGTTGGAAGGGACCTCGGAGGTCTTCTAGTCCAACCCCTGCTCGAGCAGGAGATCCTTACAGAAATACACAGTTGGAAGGGACCTTGGTGGTCATGTAGTCCAACCCCTTGCTCAAGCAGGAAGCCGTATACCATACTGGACACATGGCTGTCCATCCTCCTTAATTGTCGGTGCTCCATCACTGTAGGCTTTTTAAAAAGAGACTGGACAGCCGTTTTTCAGAAATGGTCTAGTAGGGTCTCCTGCTTGAGCAGGGGGTTGGACTAGAAGACCTCCAAGGTCCCTTCCAACTCTGTTGTTCTGATCTATAAAATAGGAGATTCCTTTTTCTTTCAGTGAGAGGGTTTGGTAGGTAATGCTGAAAAAAAACAAATGAATATGCAGATCATTTATTTATTATTCACCCAGTATTAAACAGCTAAGTGGAGCTGGGGAGGCTACTTTATGGGTCTATATAACAGAGTTGGAGGGCATCTTGGAGGTCATCTAGTCCAACCCCTGCTCAAGCAGGAGACTAATTCCTGACAATCCTACAGTTGCTGATCAGGTCCCCTGTTGGTGGAGCTTAAGAAAGTAGTACTTGACTTAACAACAGATCATTCAAACTTACAACAGCATTGGAAAAAAGGTCTCTTATGACCATTTTTCACACGTAACAACCCTTGCAGCATCCCCATACAGTCAAGTGATCAAAATTGAGATTCTTGGCAACCGGCTCGGATTTACAAGGGTTTCAGTGTCTCGGGGTCAGGTGATCCCCTTTGGCAAGCGTATGATGAGCAAAGTCCATGGGGAAGCCAAATTCATTTTAACGACGGTCTGGCTTGACAACTGGGGCGATTCCCTTTATGTTTGTGGCCTGCCAACGGAGCTGGCGGCAGACTCAGACCGTGAGGAGGTTGGGGAGGAACATGGGCCAGTCCTGGAGTCTGGGGCAGATATGAGGTCAGAGCTGTCTGACAGTTATCAGCTGTCTTCGGCTGCCTTCTGAGTCAGAGGTAAGTGGGGAAGAACAGCTGGAGCCTGTTCCCAATGCGCACATGGGCAGAGCTGCCAGGAGAAGGGAACAGTTAAGGAACAAGGGTCGACTCGGGAGTAAAGCCACAGGTGGACAGTGAATGGCCCCTCCCATATAGGGAATAAAGGGGAGTGGGGTTTGCAGGGGAGAATTAGTTCAGTTCATTCAGGTGAAGATCTGTTCCTGACTTCTTGCCAAGTAATTGCTGCTACAGCATGGCGTTTGGAAGCTATCAGCCTGGCAACTCTCCAAGCCTGATAAAGGCCTGTAGTTGTGAAATCTCTCAAAAGACAGTTGGCCAGGACTTTGCTGGAGAGGAATTCACTTGATAACCTAAATAATAGATGTTTTATCATCTGCAGGACGAGGAGTCGGCCTTATGATCTTGGGAAGCCTAGGTCAGAACACTTAAGAACTGCAGGAAGAGAGGTCATAAAACGGGGCAACCCTCCCTTCACTGTCTGGCTTAGCCACATAAATTTTCCTTGCTCTTAAGAAATTGGCTGTTTTTTCTGGGGCTGCTCTATCTAACTTTGGTCACTAAACGTGTGGTTGTAACTCAGGGGACAGCCCCCCTCTCTCTCGCTACCTGACTTCCACCTGCAACAGCTTCTCCTCATTGGGAGAATCAGGATTCAAACAAACCAAGATGACCCATGCTGCTCTCAGGGTTGCGGCCAGTGTTGTGGTTCTGCATCCAGACGGAAAAGTAACACCCACAATTGTGTTGTGTCTTCCTTTCACAGTATGTCCAGGCCGACGCACCGACCAATAAAACCCTGGCCGGGCTGGTGTCCCAATTGCTGCAGTTCCAGGAAGATGCCTTCGGAAAACATGTGGCCAATCCCGCCTTCACCAAGTTTCCGGTTAGTATTGAGGGTAGGGACCCCTGTTGTGGGTCTTCAGTGGAAGTCTTTGTGGGTAGAACACGGGATGCCAACAGTTGGCCCTTGGCTTCATGCCTAAGGCGGGACTAGAACTCCCAGTCTCCTAGTGATTGGCCCAAAGTCAGCCAGCCGGCTTTCGTGCCTAAGGCAGGACTAGAACTCACTGCCTCCTAGCTTCTTGGCCCGCACCTTTTCTCCTTGTCCAATCCGGTTCTCTCGATGGCCAATCTGTGTGGCAAACTTGCCAACCGTTGGCCAATCATTTCTTGTTGTGCGATTTGTGTGGCCAGTTGCGTGTTTCAGGTTTGTCAGGAAGGGAGGGGTGGGGAAAACCACAACCCGCAACTGGGGGTTTGTCTTTCAGGCCAAGTGTTTCCTGGATTTCAAAGCCGGAGGGACCTTGTGTTACATCCTTGGGGCCGCTTACAAGTACAAGAACGAGCAAGGGTGGTGAGTTTTCGATCCCCGCAAGTTATCCTCAACTTAACGGCCGCTCCTTTTAGTGACCGGACTTCCCAAAAAAGAGCCTTACGGGCCCTTTCTCATGCTTTTTTTTCCTTTTGATACAATAAATGTTGTATTTTTTGGTTACAATCAGAATCAATGTGTGAACAGTGTGGTTCCGTAGCGACTTACATTTTGATACAAATAGAACACTATTCCTTTTCCTTAATATAGTTGGCAATTTTTCAAGTTTGGTATTAATACAAATAATCATTAAATGATCAATCTTAATTATTCAATATTACAGTATGATATTTTTTGGTCAATCTCTATATAGAAGTGATACAGTTGTACTGAGGAATTATTGAGTCTTGTCATCTGCACCTCTTACCACTGTCTGGTTTGGTTCTGCAACTCAACAAGACAGACACAGACTTCAGAGAGTAGTTAGGACTGCAGAAAAAACAATTACTACCAAACTGCCTGTCAATCCAGGACCTGTATACTGCACAGGTCAAAAAGAGGGCTGTGAAACTATTTACAGACCCTTCACATCCTGGACATGAACTGTTTCAACTCCTCCCCTCAAATGACACTATAGAGCACTGCACATCAGAACAACTAGACACAAGCAAAGTTTTTCCCTGAACGCCATCACTCTGCTAAATAAACAATTCCTCAACACTATCCAACTATTTACAAAGTCTGCTGTCAGGATTCCAGCAATCACCCTAATTAAATCATGATTCTCGAGCCAAATTAAAAAAACTTCAAAGGATGCATTAGAGGCGACATTCTGGCACTGCCCTGTATGAAGCCAACTCTGGCCTACGTAATTTACAGTCCCCTGTGACCCTGTTACCCCCCCCCCCACTCCTGGGTGTCTAATAAACCAGATTGTCTAATTGAGCCTGTTCTCGAGCTGGGTGTCATCATCAATCACATTCTCCAATTGCGGGGGCTGGGTGTCCTCATTCACATTCTCCAATTAAATATATTCAAGGGCAAAAGCTTCGGTATTTTAGTTACTGTATTTTAAAGATAAGAGTTGGAGTGTACTTTCAATTTCCAAACTGCTGCACTGCTCTTTCAGATTTCCTTCCTCTCCCCTCCCCCCACTTTTTATGGCAACTACTAGAACAGGCATAGGAATGTTTTATGAGTTGACATCTGCATTACTATTACTATTAATCTTCTCATCACTCCTTATCACCCATCCCCTCCCACTTGTGACTGTAGGTGTGTAACCTGGTCGCTTGTATCTTTAGGATTTAATATTGACTGTTTCCTAGTATGATTTGATTGCTTATTGTATCCCATGACCGTCATTAAGCGTTGTGCCTGATGATTCCTGACTCTTGACGAATGTATCTTTCCTTTTATGGACACTGAGAGCATTTGCACCAAGACAGAATTCCTTGTGTGTCCAATCACATTTGGCCAATAAAGAATTCTATTCTGTTCTGTTTTGTTCTGTTCTATTCTATTCTATTCTATTCTATTCTATTCTATTCTATTCTATTCTATTCTATTCTATTCTATTCTATTCCCTCAATGTAGTTGACAATTTTTTGAGTTTGATATTCATATGTATAATTATTAAACGATCAATCTTAATGATTCAGTATTACCGCATGTTATTTTTAAGGTCCATCTCTATCTTCTTAACCTCACTCCTTTTGCTACCAATTATATATTAATCATAGTTGCAGTGCTTAAATTATATAATTCTCATAGCATTTCACACATTTAAATTGAATTATAAACCTCCATTATCTAGCCCAAGGGTCTTCAACCTTGGCAAGTTTAAGGCTTGTGGACTTCAACTCCCAGAATTCCTGAGCTAACATGACTGGAGGAGGAGGAATTCTGGGAGTTGAAATCCACACGTCTTAAAGCCCTCAAGTTTGAAGACCCCCTGCTCTATCCTCTTATTAATTTCTGAGTAGGCCACTGTTATATTTAAAAAAGAATAATTCCCCGACCATTTCTTGTACTTTAACAACTGTACTCGTGGGTCCTTGAATTGGCAATGCGCTTGTATTTACCACCGGTTACACCATCCTGGGGGTCTTGTGTTTGGGACCTTCTGATGAGCAACCTCCGTGAGGGGCGGAGCCCGATCGTTTTAACGACCTTGTAATTCACTTTTAACCTCTGCAATTGCTTAACAGCCGGACAAAGGTTATCAAATTTCGGGGAGGCTCGCTGAGCCCGCTGCCTTGCTTAGTGATGGAAATTCTGCTCCCTGTGGTGGTTGTAAGTCAGGGACTGCCTACCGGCTGAGAATGAGGGCATTTATTGCCCTCCTGACTGATAACACAGGTAATCCTTGACTTAAAACAGTTCGTTTAGTGAATGTTCAGAGTTAACAACAGCACCAAAAGATGTGATTTATGACCATTTTCAAAATACGACTTATGACTGTTTTCCACACTTCCACGCCTGTTGTAGCATCCCCGTGATCATGGAATCCAACTTCAACCCATTCCAGTTTATGACGGTTGGGCATCATGCGATTCCCTTTTTGCGGCCTTCTGACGAGCAAACTGGGGAAAGCCAGATTCACTTCAGAATCGGCTTCCTAATTTAACGACTGCAGAAATTCCTTCGAAGTAAAATGGGGCAGGGCGCACTTCATCGACATCTTGCTTAGCAGCGGGGTGGCCCGCTGGCTGTTGCAAGTCAAGGGTGGCGTGAGAATTGCATTTCTGCTCATCCTGAATGATGATAAATACCCCCCCTCATTGCGCCTCGTATGACAAAATTAAATGCTCTTTTCAGTGTACACGATAACAACTATAAAAAGAAAACACAAAACACACACACATATTTCTTCTCTCCCCCTTATTTTCTTCACAGGAGGCGATTCGACTTGCAAAACCCTTCACGGATGGACCGAAACGTGGAAATGTTCATGAACATTGAGAAAACATTAGTGCAGGCAAGGCTGAAAATGTTATTTTGGATTGTGGGGGTCTCAGAAATGGCTTTTGAGGTGCTTCAGGGATTTGAGCCTCTCAGAATAAATATAATAAAACACATATATCATACATATGTATTATACACGGCTGCATCAACTCGACATCAAACAACCATCCCTGAAGTACTTTTAAGGAAATAATAATAATCTCTTCCTTTTTTCCCCTCTAAAGGCTGATGCTTTGTCAGTCTCTAAAAATAAATATGTATCTAAAATATACATAATTTGATTAAACGGCAACCATCATGGGCAGTTAGAAACAGGTTAAAAGCATGCAGGTTTCCTAGAAATAAAGATCAATATCTTCTTGAAGTATTAAATTTGTATTGTTTATGATATTGTTTACGATAGGAATAATGGGTACATATAGACACACAGGTGTCTGTGTGTATCTGTATTTGTGTGTGTGTGTGTGTGTGTGTGTATTTGAATGCAGTATTTTATTTTCTATCCTTGTTCTGACCAAGGCTTCCTGAGACCATAATTAAGCACACACTTAGTCCAAACAATTCTCTTTTTTATTTCAATGGCTGGGAATTCTGTTCATTCCCAGCTGGTAATGAGTCCCAAACAGTCCCTCGAAATAAGCACCTCCCTTTCTCTCCTTTGAATGGCTGCCAAAAACTAAAGTGCCATATGAACTGTAAAAACCCCAACCGGAGTACAAAGTCCCCACAGAGTTTCAAGGTTTAATTTGAACAGAGCGAACAACGTTGCCTCCTGCAAAGACTCCTGTCCCTTTGCCTGTCCTTTATCCCTTAAGGGAAGGGCAATCACCTCACAGCCTTACACCCGAGTCGCCCCTTTTGTCTCAGCTGCTCTTGTCTTCTGGCAGCTCTGTGCAAGCGTGCACTGGGAACAGGCTCCCCTGGGTCCTCTGCCTTGCTGCCGACAGACTCCGGAGGCTCCAGAGACAGCACCCCACTCCCAGGTGGTCCTGGCCCCATCTCTGTATCGGACACAGGACTCTCATCCAAGTCCTCCCCAGACTCCTCCCCACTCTCTGATTCGGCTGCCGTCTTAGGATCAAAAAATTTCATTGCTGGCTACTTTTTAATTCCTTTATTGTTGTTGTTGTTGTTGTTGTTGTTTTTCCAGAATAACTGTCTGAGCAGACCAAGCATCTACCTCATTCCGGACATTGAGCTGAAAGTGGCTAACAAGCTCAAAGACATTGTCAAACGCCATCAGGTAATGAGGTCAAAACTGCCAGATCCCCACGCGGTTTTCTCGTGGGATAATGAAGCCATTTGGGAAAAATAAGACAGGAAGTTCTCAAAACTGCCCCTCGGGGCTCACAACTGCAGTCTGTGTGTTGGGTCCTTGGTTGCTTTCTTGGAGACGTTTCATAACCCAGCTAGGTAATTTTGTTAATGTTAGAAGGGACCGTATAGAGAGAAAGAGACAGCACCCCCGCCCCTTCTAGCATAGATGCTGTTACCTAGTTGGGTCATGAAATGTCTCCGCGGAAGCCAGCAAACTCAGAGCACCAAGAATCCCATAGTCCTCATCCTCCCCCTCCCCACAAACCCTACTCCCTTCTAGCACTGATGATGTTCCCTAGTTTGGGCCATGAAACGTCTGAAAGAACACAACCAAGCTCAAAGACACAATGACTCGTCCTCCTCCTCCTCCTCCTCCATCATCATGCAAACCCCACTCCCTTCTAGCACTGATGATGTTCCCTAGTTTGGTCATGAAATGTCTGCTTGAAAACCACCAAGCTCAGAGAGCTCCAAGAATCTTCCTCTCTTGTAGCACTGATTATGTTCCCTAGTTTGGTCATGAAACGTCTGCAAGAAAACCACCCAATTCAGAGAGCACCAAGGATCATCTAGTCCCTCCCTCCCTCCCTCCCTCCCTCCCTTCCTTCCTTCCTTCCTGATGTTCCCTAGTTGGGTCATGAAACGTCTGCAAGAAAACCACCCAGCTCAGAGAGCACCAAGGACCCCACAGTCCTTCTCCTGCCCCTCCTTCTTGCAACACCCCCCACTTCTGCCACTGATGACATTGCCCAGTTGGGTCTTGAAATGTCAGCAAGAAAGGCACCCAGCTCACAAGACCACCAAGGACTCCACAGTCTTTTTCCTCCTCTCAACAAATCCCCTCCCTTCTAGCTCTGATGGTGTTACCTAGTTGGGTTATGAAACTTCTCCAAGAAAAGCAGCAAGCTTATATGCTATTACTCTCTGTGTTTTTTTTCCCCCTCTTAGGGGACGGTCACGGATGACAAGTCGAAGGCCACACATCATATATACCCTGTTCCTACCTCACTGGATGAAGGTTCGACACACCCTTATAATAGTAGAATAGCTCGCTACCCGTGTTTCGCTAGGAGACTATGTGGTCGGGCTTAGTTTTTGGTGAGGAAAATAAGGGGGAGGGGGGGGAATTCTGCCTCTGCCTACCAGCATCCATCGGTACTAATCTGGCTAGCATCCTGTCAGCGTGTGAGAGAGTGGAGGGCTGTTTGGAAACTGAAACCGTATTTGCTGTTAGCAAGAAGGAGACAGCAAGGAGTCTGGGTGTGGGTTAGCTCAGCTCTTCTGGACTAAAGCTGCTTGGTGTTGTGAAAGTGAAACTCCTCTGCTTGTGCTTTGCGTTTGGAAGAGATTTCTTTTCAGGTGGGGAGGGGGAGCAGAACTCCTTAGCACCAGAGCATGTTAATAATAATATAGGAAATACCAATAAGGGGTCCGAGGGTCATTTTGAAAAATCCTTGCTTAGTGAGCCCCTGGAAGCCAAGAGGCGCATATGTGCCCAATGTCAGGTTGGTAGGCTTTCCAGTTCGGGAGATTTTGTAATGATGCGGGAGTGGTATTTTGTGCTTATATATATATATACTGTATATAGATTAATATAGTGTTCAAAGTACAGGTGCTATTTGCCTCTAGGGCCTTAAAAGAACATATTTGTCCGTTGTGACTGGCATGCAGAGATGACATGGTGGTTGGCTGATCCTGCAGATGTTCTCCAGAGTTTTCCCACTGGAGGGCAGCATTCCCCCCACCCCACCCTCCTGGCCCCCGGGTCTTCTGAATCCTTTCTGATCTGGTTTCTCTCCTGAAGTACAGAGTCACCAAGCTGGAAGGGACCCGGTTGGTCTTCTAGTCCAACCCGCTAGCTCGAGCAGGAAGCCCGATACAATTTCAGACAAATCCTTGTCCAGTTTCTTCTTAAAAGCCTCCACTGATGGAGTACCCACAACATCTCTGAGATGTTTCTTCAGCTGGGACTGGATGTTGGGGAATGGAAGGGTATAAATCCAGGGTCTTCAAACTGAAGCAAGTTTTAAGACTTGTGGACTTCAGCTCCCAGAATTCCTGAGCTAACATGACTGGAAGAGGAGGAATTCTGGGAGTTGAAGTCCACAAGTCTTAAAAGCTGTCAAGTTTGAATTACCCCACCCACCCACCCCATCCCCCCGATATCAATTCTTGCAGCCAGGCTGGCATTATTTAGAGCGCTGTTGAGACCATTTGGAAACTTACCTCTGTCCCCAGAGTCACCCAAGTAGTGCAAGTGGGGGTGGAGCCTGTGTATGGACACAGGGCAGAAAACATCAAGGCTCCGCCCCCATTTGCACTACTCAGGGGACCATGAGGACATGTCTTTGCAGACTCTCACTCATCCGGGTGTTTGAATGTCCCAAAGGTTGTTTTTTTTTTTTTTCTTCAAAAGGCAACCTGGACTTTCTTGGGGTTTTTTTTGTCCCTGAAGAGATTTTGCTTTTCAATCCAAAGAGGCTTCCTCCCTTCTGAGAAACAATTGATTTCCTGACTCGGAACTGAAGAAGTTTCTTGGATGAAAAGCAAAACCTCTTCATGAAAAATAAAGTCCAGTTGCCACTTTCCAAATAAAGTCCAGTTGCTGCTTGAAACTGGTGTTTTTATATTTTGATACATGTTTCTCTATGCCGGTTTGATGAATTTGATACATGAATGTCGGATTCCGTCACTCCGTACGTAATGAATAAATAGGCAGATGTCATTTGATTTCTCTTCCTGGCAGATGAGTGGCTGAGACCGGTGATGAGAAAAGACAAGCAAGTCCTGGTGCATTGGGGTTATTACCCAGACAGGTAATCCACAAGGCCCTGGCAATTTGACATTACAATACAGCTAGTTCTTGATTCACGACAGTTCATTTAGTGACCATGGCACAGAAAAAAAGTGACTTACGCCTGTTTTTCACCCTCAATGGCTGTTGCAGCATCCCCAAGATGATGAAGAGATAGATCAAAATTCAGATGCTTGGCCATTGATTCGTATTTATGATGGTTGCAATGTCCCGGAGTCACATTTATCCCCTTTTGTGAACGTCCGACCATCAAAAGATTCACTGAACAGCCGTGTAATTAACTTTAACAAGCGCAGTGATTCTTTTAACAACTGTGGCAAGAAAAGTCATAAAATGGGGCAAACCTCACTTAACAATGAAAATGTTAAGACTTGGTGTCAATTGTAAGTTGAGGATTTAAAAAAAAGAAGTGAAAAAGACGACAGATACCAAATTCAAAGGGTAGATAGACCAGTAGATTTTTTTTCCCATTTAATTGCAAATAAATTGGATGGGTGGATGGATAAATGAATAGAGGCTGACTGGCTGGATAGATAGATAGTTTTATTATGGATGAATGGATTTATGGATGGAAGGAAGGATGGGTGGATGAATAGATGGTGGTGGGTGGATGGATGGATAGTTTGATTATGAATAGATCAATAGATGGACAGATACTAGATGGATGGATAAATATATACGAGATGGATGGATATAGATACTACATTACAAACCATCAACCAACCAATGTCATCCCTGCTGAGGGGGATGCTTCATTGGCAGAGGAACTGAATCATTTCTTTGTTCGCTTTGAAGTGGAGACATCAGAGACAGATAAAATACAACCACCAGCCAATTGTAGCCCCCACCTCATTGTGGAGGAACAGGAGGTGAGGAGCATTTTGAGGGCTGTGGACCCTAGAAAGGCTGCCGGTCCTGACAGTCTCTCTGGCTGAGTGCTTAAAGACTGTTGGCTGGAGTCTTTACCAGGATCTTCAATCGGCCTTTATCCCAGTCCACTATTCCATCTTGTTTGAAGGCTTCCACCATTGTTCCGCTGCCAAAGAAGTTCCTTGTCAATAACCTCAGCAATTACAGACCAGTGGCACTTACTCCTATCATCATGAAGTGCTTGGAGAAATTGGTCTGCTGGCACATCATTTCTGGTCTTCCGCATACATTTGACAAACACCAGTTTGCATAGAGAAAAAATAGATCTACAGAGGACGCTATAGCCATCACTCTTCACACTGCTCTGACTCAGCTAGAACAGCAGAGGGGCTATGTGAGGATGCTTTTTGTGGATTTTAGTTCTGCATTTAACACAATTCTTCCACATAGACTAGTATCTAAACTTCTGGACCTTGGGCTTTCTAATTCAATCCGCCTTTGGATTATGGATTTCCTGTCTGGCTGCTCACAGAGGGTCAGATTAGGTAATCATACCTCTTCACCCTTATTCTTAACACTGGTACACCACAGGGTTGCGTGTTGAGCCCTTACTCTATACTCTTTCTGTGCATGACTGCATTCCCACTCACACTAGTAATACTCTTGCTAAATTTGCAGATGATACAACAGTGGTGGGACTTATCTCCGGGGTGGGGGCGGGGGGGGGGAATGACTGCCTACAGAGATGAGGTGGACCAACGGTTGCTTTCGTGGTGTGAAGACAATAACTTGGGCCTCAACACCATCAAGACCAAGGAGCTTATAGTGGACTATATAGAAGGAACAGATCAGACATCCAGTCCTTGCTTATCAACGGAGACCGAGTGGAGCAAGTGGCCAGTTTTAAGTTTCTGGGTGTTACCCTAAAAGAGGACCTGACCTGGGTGCCCACATTGTAGCCCTGGTCAAAAGGGCCCAGCAGAGATTATACTACCTGAGGCTTCTCAGGAAACAACAACGGAATGAGAAACTGCTGGTGACCTTCTACTGCTGCACCAGAGAGAGAGCATATTAACTTACTGCACCTCTGTCTGGTTTGCCAATTGCACCGGGGCAGATGGGACAGCCACTCCAGAGGGTTAATGTCATTGCTCAGAGGATCCTGGGTTGCCCTCTGCCCTCTTTGGAAGAGCTTTATTGCCTTAAGGAAGTTCAAACCATCCTCAAAGATCCATCTCATCCTGGGAACCCCCCTTTTTTTTGAACTATTACCATCTGGCAGAGGGCACAGGAGAATAAAAACAAGGGCAAATAGGCTGAAAAACAGCTTCTATTCCAGGGCAGGAGCTCTTTTGAATTCTGCTGTATAGTGCAGTGTTGGTGTGGTGTCGGGGGATTCTGGTTCAATGTGTGAAGGATGTGTGTTTGTTGTTTATTTTCATGGTCATGATGTGCACTGAAAATGATGTTTGATTTCGTTGTGTGAGGTGCAATGACAATAAACTAAACTAAACATGGATAGATAGATGATGGATGGGTAGATCGATAGATGGATATAGATCGAAGGATAAATAGTTACTAATGGGTAGATGGATAGATACTAGATGGGTAGATAGGTAGACACATGGATAGATAGATACGAGATTGATACTAAATGGATGGATGGATAGGTACTGGATGGATGGATAGATGAGAGAGTTAGATGTATAGATAGATAGATACTGGATGGATAGACACAGGTAAATAGATAAGTAAATATGGGGTGGATAGATCTATAGATAGATACATAGGTAGGTATGTAGATGATACTAGATGGATGGATAAATGAATAGATGATGGATAGATAGTTTGATTATGGATGGATGGATGGATTTATGGATGGAAGGAAGGATGGATGGTGGGTAGGTGGATAGCTAGGTAGATAGTTCGATTGATGGATGAATGGATCAATGGATGGGTAGATATAGATACTAGATGAATAGATAGATACATAGATATACTAGTTAGATACTAAATGGATGGATGGATAGATGAGAGATATTAGAAGATGTATAGATAGATAATGGATGGATAGACAGGTAAATAGGTAAATACAGGATGGATAGATCTATAGATAGATAGATGATAGATAGATAGATAGATAGATAGATAGATAGATAGATAGATAGATATAGATAGATAGGTAGATGGATATTAGATGGATAGATGATGGATGGATAGATAGATAGCTGATAGATAGATACTAGATGAATGGATAGATGATAGATAGATAGATAGATAGATAGATAGATAGATAGATAGATAGATAGATAGATAGATAGATAGATAGATATGGTTTCCCATGTCTCTTGTGCTTCATCCTGTCAGAGCAGCCTAACCAACCTATTTCTTTTTTTCTTTTTTAACCTTTCAGCTATGACACCTGGGTCCATGTGAGCGAAGTCGAAGCAGAGATCGAAGAGCCTCCGATTCCCGAAAAGCCTTGGAAGGTGCGTCTTGCTTCTTGGTGGGCAGCGGCTGTGACAGTCCCTGCTTTTTCAGTGACTTCGCTGGAGGCATTACTAATTCTTAGGGAAGAGAAATTACGCGTACGGTTTGCGCACACAAGATGACCCCTGCAAAAAATGTCAAACATCAGAATGAAGTTCTCCTAAATGGTGAGCGGGCTGGAGGCTATGGCCATTTACAACGGTCACAGCACCCCAGGGTTACATGACCCTTTGGTGACCTCCTGACCAGCCAGCTGAATGGGGAAAGCCAGAGTCACTTAACAACCGGGTTCCCCACTTAACGACTGCAGCATTTCACTTAACAATGGTGGCAGGAAAAATCCTAAAATCAGGCAAAACTCCCGATTTCTCGCGTAGCAGCCACAATTTTGGGCTGAACGGCGGTTGTAGGTCGAGGACTGCCTGTCCTTCTAGACGATTCTGACGATTCTGCTTGTTTGGGCTAGGTCCACGCCCGATGGATCTTGGACATGGACGTCTTCAATGAATGGATGAATGAAGAAGATTACGAGGTGGATGAGAACAAGAAGCCGGTCAGTTTTCGACAACGGATCTACCTGAGAAACGAAGAGGTGATGCTTTTGGCTTCTTGGGATAGAGGTGATACTGGGAGGGAGGGAAGGAAGGAAGGAGGGAAGAGGAGAGAGATTAAAAAGGGGAAAGGGAAGAAAAGAAGATGGGAAGAGGGAGAAGGCAGAGGGGAGGGGAAGAAAGGAAAAAGAAGAGAAGGGAAGAGGAGGCAGGAAGGAAGAGATTAAGAGGGAAAGGGAAGAGGAAAAGGGGAAGAGATAGAATGGAGTGGGAGAGGAGAGAAGGAGAAAGGAGAGAGGGAGGAAGAAGGGAAGGTAGGAAGAGGAGAGAGGTTAAAAAGGGGAAAGGGAAGAGAGAAAAGATGGATGGGAGTAGGAAAGAGGAAGAAAAGGAAAAAGAGAGGAGGAAAGAAGGGAAAATAAGCTGGAAGGGAGCTCGTGCAGGAGACCCTGGACCGCTTTAGACGAGTGGCTGGGCCTTAACCCCAACACTTTCTTAGTTCCCCCAGGTGGGCCTTCTTAGGAGAGGAGACCCGTAGCATCTCCTTCCCTCCTGGCTGTGGTGGGTCAGATGGATGTATCTGAGATGAGAGGTCCTTCAGGGAAGCCCCACTGTAGAAGGTCCTCCTTCTGGGTCCCACCAGATGGACCTCCTTAAGAGAAGAGGCCCATAACACCTGTGAATCTTGCCAGGGGTGGGACCCTCAGTGCCCATCTAATCTTGCCTCAGAGCCCCTTTGGGGGAACCTGCCACAGGTTCCTGGATCATTTTCAAAGGCAGGGCCCCTGAGAAACCAGCTGCTGGATGAGACGTGGACGATGGGTCCTGGGGAAAAGGGAGCCTGGCTGGACCATCTCTTTTCTTTTTTCAGCAGCCGGTCCGTAGCCCCGAACGGCGAGATAGGAAGGCAGCGGCCGGGACCCGGAAGAGGAAGGCCTCTCCTTCACCCCCCACCCCCTCCCACCCCGGTGGAATCCAGGAAGAAAGTTGGCAAGAAAGGGTATGGTCCTTGGATGGATGGATGGATGGATGGATTGAATTACCCATCAAGTGGCAGTGAGTTTGTGGTTAGCGTGACCGAGAGGAGGAAGGAGATGATCTGCCACCTCCCACGGTGGATCCCTTCACAATCCTGCAGGAGGAGGAGGTGCCCATTCCCTCCCATCTCGGCTGATCAGTCAGAAAGAGACGGTTCCGCTGGGGACTCGTCTTAACTGCCACTCCTTTCTCCTGTTATCCTCCTTCTATCTTACGCTGAAGGCCGACCGTCTTCTAGGTGGCCGTGGTTGAGAAACACCTGGGTGGGGGAATGGAGGGAGAGAGGGAAAGAGAGAGAGAGAGAGATGGCGAGATGGATGGGAGAATGGAGGGTGAATGGAGGGAGAGATGGGTGGGTCGAGGAATGGGTGGAGAGATAAAGGGAGGGATGGAGAGATGGATTGAGGGAGGGGTGAATGGATGTGAATTGGGTGAATTGGGTGGGTGGAGAGATGAAGAGATGAACGGATGAAAGTGACAGAGAAAGAGATGCTGCTCAACCTGCTAACTCAGGGCCACTTGAGAGTTGAAGCCCACCCATTTTCAGGTTGACAGGGGGTGGGGGTGGGGGGAGAACCCTAACCCATGGTCCACCCCCTGTGCAGAAAAGGGTCGCTCAAGGGTGGTCTCTTCTACTTTTGTCTCACCCCCCACCCCTCACTCCCCTTTCAGACAAGCCAGCCTCTATGGCAAGCGACGCGGTCAGAAAGAAGAGGAGGAGCAGGACGATCTGACCAAGGACATGGAGGACCCCACCCCGGTGCCCAACGTGGAGGAGGTGGCCCTGCCCAAAAACGGTGCGTCGCAAAGCCGCGGACAATACACAAAGCTGCACCACACAAACCCCCACAGAAGTCTCCCCCGTTTACTCCGCTGTGTTTTTATTTTCCCCGCTTTTGAAAAGCGTAATCTGGAGGTTTCCTCCAGAGGGACGGTCCTCGACTTGATGACCAAAATTCCCATTGCTGAATGAGATGTTGGTGGTGGAGGTCCAGGTTTTGTTTTTTTGTTTTTGTCACAGTTCACGTCCCTGCAATCCAAAGTCAGGCATTGGGCAGCCGACTCATTTTTGTGAGAGTCGTGGCGTCCCCATTGGTGTGTGTCCCCCCCGAGTCCACGGATTTGTTCCACCGACATATGACTCACTGAACAACCGCCACATGTACATATATGTATCTGTGTGTGTGTATGTAGTTATATGCATACATACATATGTGTGTATGTGTGTATATATATTTATGTATATCTGCGTGTGTATATGTGTGTGTGTGTATATCTTATATCTATCTATCTATAATTAATTATATATAAAAGCAAAATACCCCTCACGCATCATCACAAAATCTCCAGAACCGTCAAGCCTAGAAACTTGACATTTGGCCCGGACGTTCCTCTTGGCTTCTAGGGGCTCACTAAGAAAGGATTTTTCTGTGACAGACGAATACAATACGGAAGCCTGATGATGGCAGATGAGATTCTGCCGAAACGTCAGTACAACTTTAAAAGCACAACTATAATGATGTGGGAAAATACCCGAACAGAGCTGAATACCATACATACATACATACATACATACATACTTCTGCAACCATTTCTCCAAAATCTGAGAGCCGAGTTACTGGAGTCTACACAACCATGTGTGTGTAAATAGACTATTTTTAGCAAAAAATGTTTTTTGTTTGAAAATAGGAAAGGCGGTATAGCATAATGGTTGCGGGGAGCGGGGGCGAAATGAAAGCTTGGACAGAGAAGGAAATAGGTTTCTCCCTCAGGGCCTCTCTCTGTTCTGTTTTATGATCCAGCCAGGGAAGGTCAGTCGAGAAGGGAGGACTGCGGGGGTCCTTGGTGCTTTTGGAGCTTGGGGTTTTTCCTTGCAGACGTTTTGTGACCCAACTAGGGAATGTCATCAGGGCTAGAAGGGAGGAGGGGAAAAGGAAGGGAAGAAGAAGGAGGAGGAGAGGAAGGGGAGGAAGAGGTCGAGAAGAGGAAGGAAGGAACAAGGAAGAGGAGGAGCGGGGAAGGAAGGGAAGGAGGAGGAGAAGAGGAAGGGGAAGAAGAGGTCAAGAAGAGGGAAGAACAAGGAAGAGGTGAAAGGAGGAGGAGGAAGGAGCAAGAAGAGAGGAAGGGAAAAAGAGTAGGAGAATGAAGGAGAGGAGGAGGAGGGGAATGAAAAGTGGGGGGAAGGAGGAGGAGGAGGAAGGATTGTGGGGCCCTTGATGCTGTCTAAGCTGGGGGTTTCCTTGCAGACGTTTCATGACCCAACTAGGGAACGTCATCAGGGCTAGAAGGGAGGGTGGGGTGTCATGTTTTTCTCCTTGGTATATTCCTTGATTGGAGTACTTGTTCACTGCTTGATTGTTGGTCTAGCATGCCTGGCTTGGGAATTCTGGGAGTTGAAGTCTCCAAATTTTAAAAGTTGCTGGATTCCTCCCACCCTCTATTTGCAGAACGCAGGTAATTCTCATCTTAACGACCATTCACTTAGTTACTGTTTGAAGTGAAAAGGCACTAAAAGAAAAGTGACCGAGGACCCTTTTTTCACACTTACGACGCAGTCATGGGATCAAAATCCAGACCCACCTCCCCACCCCCCGGGCAACCGACTGTTATTTAAAACGGTCGCAGCATCCCAGGGTCAGCATGATCCCTTTCCACAACTGGGGGGCCAGATTCACTTAACGACCCTGCGACTCGCTACCAGCTGCAGCCCTTCACTTAATGACGGTGGCAAAAGGAAAGTCTAAACTTGGGACCAACGTTCGCTTTGCAAAAATCTTGCTTAGCAGTGGAAAGGTTGGCCTCCATTGTGGTCGTAAGTCGAGGACTGCCTGTACGATGGACATGGGGATGGAGGTGTTGACCTCTCAGAGAGCGATCTGGCGTTCAGGTCTGGCAACACCGGGTCGAAGGTTCTGATTTGATAGAAAAAGAGCAGAGAATAAGAATTAAAATAAAATTAAAATAATAAAATTAAATAAAATTAAAAGAATAAATTTAAATAAATAAATTAAGTAAAATAAATAAAATTAAATAAAATAGAATAAAATAATACAATATAAAATAAAAATCACAATTCCATTAAAACAAAATGAAAAGAATAAAATAATATAAAATAAAGTAAAATAGAATATAATAAAATGAAAAGAATAAAATAAAAATAATATAAAATATAAATTAAAGTAAAAATTAAAATAATCAATAAAATAGAATAAAATTAAATTAAAATAGAATAAAATATAAAATAAAATCACATAATTCAATTAAAATAATATCAAAGTAAAATTGAATAAAATAAAGGAAAAAGAATAAAATAATAAAAATATCAAGTATCAAAATAACACGATTAAATTAAATTTAAAAGATAAAAATAATGCTATGAAATATGAAATTGTGTGTGTGTGTGTGTGTGTGTGTGTGTGTGTGTGTGTTGATCTTATTTCTTTTTGCAGTCAATCTGAAGAAGGACAGCGAAAACACACCAGTCAAAGGAGGTACCGTCGCAGATCTTGGTGAGACCAACTTTATTCTGGCTTTTTATTTACAGCTGGGCCTCGACTTATGACCGTTTAGCGATCGTTCGTCATTACAACGGCCCTTAAAAACGGAATTTAGGATGGTGTTTTCCCCCTTAATGATCATCGCAGTGTCCCTTGTTCAAGCAATCAGAATTCAGCCGCTCAAACCCCTCTGACTTATCTTTACAACGGTCGCAAGTGGTCTGGGCTCTCATGATTCCCCCTTAAGCTTCGCTTAACGACCCTAGGACTAACCTCCCAAGGATGGGGATTCAACTTAATGGTGGCCAGCCACATTGTCAAACTTCACTACCGCCTCACTTAGCCACGGACAGGCTGGCCTCCATTGCAGTTGTAAGTCGAGTCCCTGCAGAAGGGAGGGCAGCCGTAGATATTCAGACACTCAGAGACACTTGCTGCGCTCCGTGGTATACAACGGCGACATTGTGCGAATGACCCAAATCCGCCTCCCATTGTCTTCTTTGTCTTGCAGATGAACAAGATGATGAGACGATGACGGCCGGAGCGAAGGTTAGCCAATGTTCTTTTCCTTTAATTTTTTTTTAAATAATTAATTAATTTTAATTAGCAGCCTGGAGCTTCGACTTCCCCTCAGACAAAGGCGCAGTCAGGATTCCGGCAGTTCCCCCCAGTGAAATCCTGAGTCTCGAGCAAAACTTCCAAAGGATTTATGGGGGGTTAAAATGTCCGGCACTGCCTGGGTGTAGCCAACTCTGAGGCACATCATTCCTTGTCCCCCTTGACCCTGGTTTCCCCCACCCCGCCCGCTGGGTGTATCACAATTCCTATTCTCCAGTGAGACACCTCCATAGCCCAGAGTCATCAATCATGGTCTCCAGTTAGATATTTGTGTGACAGAAACTTTGGTCACCTAGTTACTATCTCTGAAAAACTATTCATGGAATGCGCTTTCGATTTCCAAGCTGCTGCACTGCTCTCCCCTCCCTTTCTGTCAGCAACTCTAAAAAGACCACAGAAATATTTTATGAGTTGACGGGCGCTGGACCTCAGCGAGGCTCCTGGACTCAGGTATGGGCTGCTACCCGTTTGCCCCGGATCATGCGATCCGGTTGCTAACTGGTGGCTAATTTTAGGGATAGTTCAGCGAACCAGCAAATCCCACCCTGGCTAGCCCCCCCCTCCCCCCGCCAAGGAGTCCCCACGTGGCCAATTTTGGATCCCAGATAAATACAGGCCCACACAGAGGCTCAGGGAGGGCGAAAAGCAGGCTGCCTAGAGGCTCTGGAAGACCAGAAAGGGGCCTGTTTCCAGCCTCCAGGGGGCCTCTGGAGCCCGGGGAAAATGCCCTCCCCTGCCGTGGTGCTGGAGGCCGACTAGGCCACGCCCACCCCAGCAAGCAGGCGGAGAACCGGTTGCTAAAATTTTGGAAGCCCCACCCCTGCCTGGACTCTAATCTTGGAGAAAGGATTGCAAAGGAAGTGGCATTTGTTTGAGTTGCAAAACAAGTTCCCTTTTTGGAAGGTTTTTTAGCGCAAGAGAAGGAGTAATCTCTCTCAGGAAAGTTTGCTTTGCTTGGGCCACGCCGGGCTCTGACTGGCTTTTGGGGGTGAACTATGCACCGAATCTTCTTCTCGTCAAAAATCGTGACTCCTAACTTGAATTATGGGCAGAGGAGCCGGGGAGAGGGGAGGGAGATTTCGCAAATTGGGATATGTTGAACCTCTGATAGTTTCATTCCACGTTTGTTGAATGGAAGGGACATTTTGAGGGGTCCTGGGAGCCTCTTGAGGTTTGAGGTTTTCTTGCAGACGTTTCATGCCCAACTAGGGAATGTCATCGGGGTTAGGAAGGAGGGAGATTCATGAGAAGTGGGGGGAGGGGACAGAAAAAGCAGGGAGGGAGAAGGGGAAGGAAGGAAAAGGAAGGACAAAGAAAGAAGGAAGGACGGACGGACGGACGGACTATGGGGCCCTTGGTGTTTCCTTGTAGATGTTTTGTGATCCAACTAGGGAACATCATCAGGGCTGGAAAGGAGGGTGTTGTGGAATGGAAGAATAGGAGGAGGAGAAAGAGAGGGAGAAGGAAGGACCATGGGGCCCTTGGCGCCTCTCTGAGCTGGGTGGTTTGCTTGCAGACGTTTCAGGACCCAACTAGGAACACCTTCATTGCTAGAAGGGAGAGGGTTAGGCTAGAAGGGAGTGCAGTTTCTGGAGAGGAAGAGAAGGGAAAAGAGGAAGGAAAGAAGGAAGGAAGGCCTGGGGGGTATGTGGTCCCTGGTGCTCTCTGAGCTGAGTGGTTTCCTTGCAGAGGTTTCGTGACCCAGCTTGGGAACACCATCAGTGCTAGAAGGGAGGGAGGTTTGTGGAGAGGAGGAGGAGGAGGAGGGAAAAGAGAAAGGGAGGGAGGGACTGTGGGGTCTTTCATGCTCTCTGAACTGGGCAGTTTTATTGGCAGGCTTTTCTTGATTTATTCTCCGTCGATATAAACTCTCCGCTAACACAAGCTCAGAGAGCACCAAAGACCCCACAGCCCTCCTCCTCCTTTCCAAAAACCTCTCTCTCTTCTAGCACTGATGGTGTTCCCTAGTTGGGTCATGAGACGTCTGCAAGAAAACCATCCAGCCCAGCACAAAGGACCCCCAGTCCTTCCTTCCTTCCTTCCTTCCTTCCTTCCTTCCTTCCTTCCTTCCTTCCTTCCCTCCCTCCCTCCCTCCCTCCTTTTCTTCCTTCCTCCCTTCCTCCTCCCTTTCCTCCTTTTCCTTCCACCCTTCCAACACTGATGATATTTCCTAGCTGGGTCATGAGATGTCTGCGAGAAAACAACCAAATTCAGAGAGCACCCAGGACTCCACAGTCCTTCCTTCTTCCCCCCCACCTTCCTTTCCTCCCTCCTTTTCCTTCCTTCTCGCACTGATGATGTTCAGTTCTTTTCTCCGAACAAATCTTGCCTGTAACAAAATCTCAGAAGACCCTGAGAACAAAGCGTCCCATAATCTCCTCTTACATTAAGGCGCTCTCCTTCACACAACAGTGTTTATTCTTCCAACAAATTTACTGATGTCCAGTACCTTCTTTGAGAACTGGGGGTGGGGGTGGGGGGGGGGTCAAAGTCATATAGCTCAGGAACAGGAGAAAATAGAAGAAGGGGGAAGGAGAAGGGAGGAAGAGAAAAAAGAAGGGGAAGAGGAGGAGAATGAGAAGGAGGAGAGAGAAAAGGGGAGGAGGGGGAGGAGAAGGAGAAAAAGAAAGGAGGGGAAAAGGGAGAAGAAGAAGAAAAGGGAACAGGAGGAGGAGAGAGAAGGAAGGAGAAAAAAGGAGGAGGGAGGAGGAGGAGAAAAAGGGGAAGAAGAGAATTAGAAGAGGGAGAAGGAGGAGAAGTGGGGACGGAGGGCCAAGAGATGGAGGAAGAGGAGGAAGAAAAGAATATTGCCAACTCTTCAACTGTCTTTCTCGCCGACAGGAAGATGAAGACCCCAACAAAGGGGACCAGGGACGGTCCCTCGATGCCGGAGAAGACAACGTCACCGAACAGACCAACCACATCATAATCCCCAGCTATGCCTCCTGGTTCGACTACAATTGGTAAGCCTCCTCATTTTACGTCAAACCTTAGTGGGGTTAGTGAGGGGGTTTGGAGGGGGGAAGAGGAGGAGGAAAGAGCGTGGGGTCCTTGTTGCTCTCTAAACTTGGGGGTTTCCTTGTAGATGTTTCATGAGCCAACTAGGGAACGTCATCAGTGCTGGAAGGAAGGAAGGAAAGAAGGAAGGAAGGAAGGAGAGGAGGAAGGAAGGAAGGAAGGAAGGAGAGAGAGAGGGAAAGGAGGAAGGAAGGAATCTTGTCAATTCCATAATTGACATTATTTTCTACATGGAATGAAGGGGAGGAAGATGAGGTGGTAGAGGAAAAAGACTGTGGAGTCCTTGGTGCTCTCTGAGCCTGCTGACTTTCTTGCAATCCTTTAATTACCAAACTAGCTGATGATGAAGTCATAATTGCTAGAAGGGAGGAAGGTTATGGAGTGGAAGACGAGGGGAAGAGGAGGGAGGGAGGGAGGGAGGAGGACTGGGAGGGCAGTTCTTATTGCTCTCTAAGCTTGGTTGTTTCCTTGCAGACATTTCATGACCCAACTAGGGAATGTCATCAGTACTGGAAGGAAGAGGAAGACAGGAAGGAAGGAAGGAAGGAAGGAAGGAAGGAAGGAAGGAAGATGAGGAGGAGGAGGACCTTGGTGCTCTCTGAGCTGGGTGTTTTCTTGCAGACAACGCGT